>NC_143579.1:208757389-208908793 GCF_048544385.1 Mastigoproctus giganteus
TATGTATCCCATGCATTTTTCTTCTCTGCCACATGTCTCATTAGTTCATCTGACAACCATTTAGGCCTAAACCTTGAACAATATTTCTTAGTTGGTATGTAAAGCCTGGTAGCCTCCAAGATTAGTTCCTTGAATGCTTCCCATTTTGAGTTTGCTGTTGGTAACATCATCAGTTGGTCCCACTGTATAGAATTTAAATACTGTCTCAGACCATCATAGTCACCTTTACGAAAACAAAAACCCTTCCCTTTACCTCTGATGGTAGTTACCTCCTTGAGTAAATCCCACTTCAACACACTGTGATCACTGCCACCTAGTGGTTCATTTATCTGCAGGTTCTTAATGCATGAGGAATCACTACTGATAATCAGATCAAGAGTATTGCTCCCTCTCGTTGCCTCACAAACATGCTGATGTAGAAAACAATCATCCAATAAATCCACAAAAAGCCTTGCTAGTGTGCGAGCGACCAACCCACAAATTCCAGTCAATATCTGGGAAATTAAAGTCCCCCATTATAAGACTCTCTGATTTACTGGCCCACTCTATTTCCCTGTACAATATCTTATTATACTCATCAGAGTCATTAGGCCTATAGCACACTCCTACTCTCAATTTTGATTTCCCTATGCTTATGTCACACCAAACTGACTCGACGCTGCCCTGTCCATCGATGTCGACTGGCTTCACTTCCTTGGACTTTATGTGTTTCTTAATTAATAGCATAACCCCTCCTCCCCTCCTGTCCTGTCTATCCTTTCTATACACATTGTATTCCCCAAATTCCAGTTCCGCATTACTTATATCTGTGTGACACCACGTCTCTGATATCCCAACAATATCTGCCTTTGATGTTTTGAGCAATACCTCAAATTCATCAAATTTATTTACCAAACTCCTAGCATTGGTGTACACGCAGGTATACATGCACCTGTTTCTATTCTTAGCTACCCTAACACAACCCATGTGTTTACTTGTACCGCAATGACTACCAGCAGTCTCTGAAATATCCTGCATCCTGTTTTTCAGACTTCTGCTCATTTCAATAGAAGCAGTGCAAGAATCACTTCCACCTCTGCCACTGGCTACTGTTAATCTATTAGTCCTTGTATCCCCCCCAACTAGCAGTTTTCCGACCCACCTAACACTGCCTCGACAGCATCAGCAAAAATTCTTGCACCCTTTCTATTTAAGTGTATCCCATCCCTGTAGAAGCAATCTCTCCTGTTAACAAGTACAGTCCAGGCTGAAAAAAATTCTACCCCTTGAGCCTTGCACAATCCCTCCAGGGCCGAATTGATCGACAAGGCTCTCATCATATACTCCCTCCTATCGTGTCTGGGCAGAATTGCAGACACTTTCAAGTTCAACCCTAATTCACAGCTTTTTTTCAACAGTGACCTGTACTTGCTAAGTAATTCCGCCGGTCTCCTACTCTTAATATCATTAGTGCCAACGTGTACAACTATATCACCTTTTGTGCCCTTAAAAGATGATATCCGTTCTACAACGTCATCAACCTTTGCCCCTGGCAGACATACCCTGGTCCTATTCCACCTATCCTTTTTACAAAGGATGTTCCCCGTTTCCCTGACAATAGAGTCACCAACAACTACTAGTTCCTGTGGGACCATCGCATTCTGCCTAGGGGGCTGCTTCTGTGTTGCCTGATGACCAAGTGCAAGCTCTGGCGTTGATGTGGGCAGCTGAGAGCTTGATGGGCCCCTCAATTTATTTCCTTCGAGGGCATCCACCCTGTCCTTCAAGCTCTCATATATTATTTCATAATTTTCATAATTACAGCTTGCCATATGCAATACTTTGCATTTGTTAAACTTCAGTTACCACTTGTCAGCCCATCTGCCTAATGTTTCTAGATCTTGCTGCATTAGTATTAGTTGAGGCATATGATTCAAGAAAGCAAACTTATACAGCATCAGCCAAAAAAAAACCCTTCCCATTTCATCCATTCAATCATTCCAAATGTTTGCCTAGTTTAGCCTTAAATTTATTTAAACTATCAACTTCCACAACAAACAACAGATGGAAGTCTGTTCCGGCAATCGGCTACCAGCTGGCTAAAGGTAAACTTCCGCACATCTATTTTACAACTGTCTTTCCTCGATTTGAATCTATGCCCCTTCAAGGTTCTTAATCTGAGCAAGCGGAAGTATTCCATCAGCATTGAGCCTGCTCAAACCATTCAAGGTCTTATACACCTCAGTTAGATCACCTCGCAGTTGCCTAGTCTCCAGATGCTGCAGCTTGCAGAACTTAAGCCTCTCTTGGTAAGAGAGGCTTATGCTACATAGGTACGCTGATAATTTTTAAGAAATATTCATTTCTTAAAAATTATCAGTGTACCTACGTAGCATAAGAACAGTCGATTGTGGTACAGAATAAAAAAAAAGTATTAAAATATTACACATTTTAGTATTTATAATATCACTTTAGTATATAATACGATACAATATTAATGACTTCTTATTCTTCATAACGATTTTAATATTTTACAAAACACAGGGCCACCGACCCTAAGTGCTGCCAGTAAGCAAAATCAAATTTGTCAACCCAAAAAATTTGGATTAAAAAATACAAAGCACAAATAATTATTATTAATTTATTGAAAAAGAAAAGAATTAAAATTTATCTCACATATAATGTAATGAAACGACAAACAAATATAAAAAATTCAGTCTGAAATTCTGGAACTTAACTTTAAATTCTAAATCACAGTAAAAAGTGGGCACTTTTTACCTACAGGAAAAAGAAATTAAAATGGGGGGAAAAAATCCCATTTGAATTTCTTCATCATATTTTAAACATACAAATTAGGAGGTAAGTTTTGTGATGTTTATAAGCAATGCTAAAAAGTTAATCTTATAGAGAATTGAAGCTATAAGCATATGCTAACAAATAAGTTTCACAGTTATATTTTTCATTATAAAAATTACTTACCTTAAGAAAAAGTTTAAATATATGATATAACAAACTATTTTGTGACTGTGAAATATAAATATGATACACAGATCCAGATAATAGGAAAAATACGCATGTCTGAAATTTCAAGTACTGTATTTATTTCAATGAATTATTTGCCTGCCGTGTGGAATACTAGTAATCGTTAACCAATAAGATGACCAGCATGACTTCTGGATATGTGGGACAGGCGGTGGATAGGTTTTAAGAGTAACACTAAGTTTCAGAATGGTAATCCGTTTGACTCTTAATTCATGTTTAGCAGCAGCACTAATTGCCTCAATTGCCTGAAGGACAGAGGTGTGAACAATGCGTTTTCAGTTAAGTCTCTCGTAATCCGTTCGTTACGTGGAAATTTTCTTTGTTCTACAGAAACTCTTTTAAATGTTTGATATCAAAAATGAAACATGCGCATTGAGAGAAGTATACACTCAGAGTAATTTTCAAGTTGACTCGTGAAAGTACTCTTGCAGTGACGATAATGGGGATAATTAGACATTTTTATTATTATTATTAGCCATATGGTACAAGGAAGACTGAGGCTTATGCTGTACCAGCCAAAAAAAAATTTTCTGAATTACCCTGAGAGAGAGAGAGAGAGAGAGAGAGAGAGAGAAGTAGAAAGGAATCACCAAGAAAGAGAAGAATGATGATATCCAACTCAGGACCCCTGGGTGTGCCAAACCCATACTCACCAGATGTGAGCCCCTGGGGTTTAGACAGCAGTAGGCTCATTGATATAAATGCGGAAAAGATGCAGATGATATTATTTAGACCATTTTCAATAGAACCAATTGAACATGCTTGTGGCTGGCGCTGCAGATGGGCTGAGAAGTGGCAACTGAAGTTTAACATTGACAAATGCAAAGTACTGCATATGGGTAGTAGTAGTAACCCAAGAGAAATGTACCAACTGTGTGGTACTACACCAGGGTGGTGGAGAATGAAAAAGACCTGGGGGGTAATTGTGCAGTCAGATGTGAAGTTCTCTGAGCAGTGAAGATGGGCTGCCGGAGCAGGTCATGCAGTTTTGCCAATGATATAAAGGAATTTTTCTAGCAGAGACAAGGGGGTGATTATCCCTTTGTATAAGGCAATGGTCAGGCCAAACCTTGAGTACTACATACAGGTCTGGAGGCCTCATTTTAGGAAGGAAGTAGAGTTACTAGAACGAGTACAGAGAAGGGCAACAAAGATTGGTGAGAGGAACAAGGGGATTTTTATTTGCATAAAAAAACATTTTTATGCAATTAGTTTATGTAATATAAAATTTAATCTGTGGGGTTCATATCTGGTGAATATGGGCTTGGCCAGTATCCTGAGCTGGATATCATCATTCTTCTCTTTCTTGGTGATTCCCTTCTACTTCTCTCTCTCTCTCTCTCTCTCTCTCTCTCTCTCCAGGTAACTCAAATTTTTTTTTTGCCTGGTGCAGCATAAACCTCAGGCTTCCTTGCACTATATAGCTAATAATAATAAAATATCTTTAATAATAATGGAAACACAGACTTAAGAATAATTTATGTAACATGAAAATATTTTATTTTCACCTTAATAGCTTATAAATTAAATTAATTATTTTTAAATTTAATTATCTCTTAGTTACTGTAAAATTTGAAAAAATAAAAATAAAAAAAAAAATCACTATTACAAAAACACCTCATAAGTTTTGCACAGGGCCCTGCATGTAATTCTTAACAGGGCCCCGCAGATTTTGGGGCTGGCCCTGCCCATATGCCTAACTTTTATAGATCCTGTTGCAGTAGCATACTGTCTTTACTGTCATTAACAACCATGCCAACCTTTGTATCATCTGCAAACTTCAACATTAAGCCTGATATGCCTTCATCGATATCATGATAAATACTCAAAACAACAATAGGCCCAGCACAGAACCCTGGCAAACTCCACTAATAACATTAATCCATGTAGAGCAGTGTCCATTTATTACCACTCTCTGCTGTCTCCCACTCAACCATCCCTTTATCCATTGCAGGAACTTGCCTTTAATGCTATACCACTCCAATTTGTACAGCAGTCTTCCATTTTCAACAGCATTAAAAGCTTTCCTGAAATCCAAGTATATGATATCAAATTTATATTTTTTATCCAGTTCCTTTGTGACCATATCGTAGTATCCAGTCAAATTGGTCAGACAAGACTTCCCTTTAACAAACCCATGCTGTATCTGAACTATTACTACAGTCTAGTCTAGGTGATCCTGCATCACTTCTTTAACCAGTGACTCCATTATTTTCTCCAGAACAGAAGTTAATCTAACAGGTCTATAATTATTTGTGTCACCCTTTGTGAATTGGGGATACATTTGCACAGATTCCAAAATACATTTGGATAGATTCCATCTGTCCCAGGTGCCTTTTTTATGTTTAACATCAACAATTTCTCTCCTCCACTTTGCTCTCCGTTATTACAAAATCATATGGCATACCATGCCGTCTTAAAAATGAGTCTTGTTTGTTTTAAAATACTTTAATTAACCATATAATGTGGTACATACATTTTCAATTTCTTTAGAAATTTTTGCAAGAGTTTTTCTTAGTGAATTTTGCTTTCCTTTTAAGAAAATTGCAGTAATCTTTCATCACAGCAGTATTCCAGTGACCTTGTCACTGCTTTTCCATAGTAGATATGTCCTGTGAAGTGTTTCCCTTGCTCATCACTTATATCTTCCAAATTCTGAGTTAAAAACTGAGATGGGAATGAAGAAAATGAAATTTCAAAGATGTTCAGCAACACATATCTTTATAATATTGTAATAAAGTTGACACCAGAGATTCATAATTATCTTCTTTTCTTCTTCCAAGAAATCCATATTGTAGGTTTCGTTGTCCTCTGCTAATTTGTAATCATGCCAGGCACAACTGTTTTAAATGATTGTCAAGCTGCTAGTTAGTATCTTATAGCTTTGTTTCAAATACACCATTTTTGAAGTGTTTCTTTATTTTAGAACCAATGAAAATTCCTTTCAGTTTTGTATCTGTTAAATTGGGAAACACTTCTCTTAGGTAGCAAAATCTGCCTCTTCAATCCCCACAGCCTTAAAAAAATTCTTTATTAACCAAAGTTCTATATGCAAAGTTGGAAGAACCTTTTTTGGTTTAACCAGTGGAATATATTTTATGTTACTTTTTTCCTGGTAAAAATTCATTCTTTCTTCTTCTGTTTCCACTGCCGTACAATATGTTTCTCTCTTGCATCTTGGGATCTTGAACATACTTTCATATGTTTTTTTTCAATGCAACAGCATAAATCTGAGGAACTGGTGGGAATGCATCTCCATTATGCAACAAAACGTGTTTGTTGCATAAAGTATCAAAACTTGTTAACAGGAGAGAGAGGAGAGATTGCTTCTACAGGGATGGGATACACTTAAATAGAAAGGGTGCAAGAATATTTGCTGATGCTATCGAGGCAGTATTAGGTGGGTCGGAAAACTGCTAGATTGGAGGGATACAAGGACTAATAGATTAACAGTAGCCACTGGCAGAGGTGAAAGTGATTCTTGCCACTGCTTCTATTGGAATGAGCAGCAGCCTGGAAAATAAGATGCAGGATATTTCAGAGACTGCTGGGAATCATTGGGGTACAAGTAAACACATGGGTTGTGTTAGGGTAGCTAAGAATAGAAACAGGTGCATGTATACTTGTGTGTACACCAATGCTAGGAGTTAAGTAAATAAATTTGAATTTGGGGTATTGCTCAAAACATCAAAGGCAGATATTGTTGGGATTTCAGAGATGTGGTGTCACACAGATATAAGGAATGCAGAACTGGAATTTGGGGAGTACAATGTCTACAGAAAGGATAGACAGAATAGGAAGGGAGGAGGAATTATGCTATTAGTTAAGAAATACATAAAATCCAAGGAAGTGAAGCCAGTCGGCATCGCTGGACAGTGCAGTGTCGAGTCAGTTTGCTGTGACATAAGCATTGGGAGATCAAAATTGAGAGTAGGAGTGTGCTATAGGCCTAATGACTCTGATGAGTATAATAAGGAACTGTACAGAGAAATAGAGTGGGCCAGTAAATGAGAGAGTCTTATAATGGGAGATTTTAATTTCCCAGATATTGACTGGAATTTGGGGGCTGGTCACTCACACACTAGCAAGGCTTTTGTGGATTTATTGGATGATTGTTTTCTACATCAGCATGTTCGGGAGGCAAGTAGAGGGAGTAATACTCTTGATTTGATTATCAGTAGTGATTTTTCATGCATTAAGAATCTGCAGATAAATGAATCACTAGGTGGCAGTGATCACAGTGTGCTGAAGTGGGATTTACTCAAAGAGGTAACTACCATTAGGGGTAAAGGGAAGGGTTATTGCTTCCGTAAAGGCGACTACGATGGACTGAGACAGTATTTAAATTCTATACAGTGGGACCAACTGACGATGTTACCAACAGCAAATTCAAAATGGGAAGCATTCAAAGAACTTATCTTGGAAGCTACTAGGCTTTACATACCGACTAAGAAATATTGTTCAAGGTTTAGGCCAAAATGGATGTCAGATGAACTAATGAGGCATATGGCAGAGAAGAAAAATGCATGGGATACTTACAAATTAACACATGACACAGAAGCCTATGATAGATACAAGTTGATATGCAACCAAGTTACAAAGGAGGTTAGGCAGGCGAAGGCAGATTACGAGAAATCCTTGGCAAGGGATGCAAAGAAAAACAGCAAAGAGTTCTTTACTTATGTAAACTCTAGAAGGAAGGGGATGAATCAGATTGGTCCACTTGATATTGATGGGTCAACTGTTGATGATCCTGCTCAGGTAGCTAACAAACTAAATGAATATTTTGCATCGACATTCACACATGAGGAGTTATTCAGCAAGGGGAATGCCAGAGGTGTATTCAACTCTAGCAGTAAGCTACAGAATCTTGAAATAACTGGGAGTAAAGTGGAGGAGAAACTGTTGAAGATAAACACAAGAAAGGCACCCGGGGTGGATGGGATCTATCCAGTTATATTAAAGGAGGCAGCAAAGGAAGTAAGCAAACCCTTAGCCATAATTATGAGAGCTTCCTTGGACTCAGGGGAGGTACCCATAGACTGGAAATGTGCAAATGTGACCCCATTCACAAAGGAGGATCAAAGGCTGACACAAGTAATTATAGACCTGTGAGTTTAACTTCTGTTCCAGGAAAATTAATGGAGGCACTGGTTAAAGAAGCACTGCAGGATCATCTAGACAACACTTCAGTTATAGCTCGGACACAGCATGGTTTTGTTAAGGGGAAGTCTTGCCTGACCAATTTGATAGGATACTATGATGCAGTAAGAAAGGCTTTTGATACTGTTGCACATGGAAGACTGCTGCAACAAATTGGGGCAGTGCGGCATTGGAAACAAATTGCTGCTATGAATAATAAAGGGGTGTTTTAGCGGGAGAAGACAGAGAGTGGTGATCAATGGACACTGCTCATCGTGGACTAATGTCATTAGTGGAGTCCCTCAGGGTTCAGTATTGGGTCCATTATTGTTTTCTGTATTTATAAATGATATTGATGATGGTGTATCAAGCTTAATGTCCAAGTTTACAGACAATACGAAGGTTGGCAGGGTTGTCAAGGACACTATTGACACTATGCTGCTGCAACAGGATCTGGAAAGGTTGAGCAGGTGGGCTGAGAGGTGGCAAATGAAGTTTAACATTGACAAATGTAAAGTACTACATATGGGAAACAGCAACCCCAGAGCAACGTATCAACTCTGTGATACTACACTGACAGTGGTAGAGAATGAAAGGGACCTGGGGGTGGTTGTGCAGGCAGATATGAAGTTCTCTGAGCAGTGCAGACGGGCTGCAAGAGTAGCTCATGGTGTATTGTCAATGATATATAGCAATTTTTCTAGCAGGGATAAGGAGGTGATTATTCCCTTGTATAAGGCAATGGTTAGGCCACACCTAGAGTACTGTATACAGGCCTGGAGGCCTCATTTCAAGAAGGATGTTGAGCTGCTGGAACGAGTACAGAGAAGGGCAACAAGATTAGTGAATGGAACAAAGGGGTGCTCTTAAGAAGAAAGGCTTAAGTTTTGCAAAGTACAGTGTCTGGAGACTAGGCACCAGCGAGGTGATCTGATAGAGGTGTATAAAGCCTTGAATGGTTTGAGTATGCTCAATTCTGATGGGATTCCTCCTCTTGCTCAGAATAATCACCTGAGAGGGCATAAATTCAAATTGAGGAAAGACAGATGTAGGATAGACGTGCGGAAATTTGCCTTTAGCCAGTGGGTAGTTGGTTGGTGGAACAGACTTCCATCCCTTGTCGTGGAAGTTGATAGCCTAAATAAGTTTAAGGCTCAGCTGGGCAGGTATTTCGAACGAACAGAGGGGTGAAGTGGAAGTGGTTCTTTTTTATTTATTTATTTTATTTTTTTTTTTTTTGCTGATGCTGCATAAGCTTGCTTTCTTGCATCAAATGCCTCTACTAATGCTAATGCTAAATGAGCGAATTCGAACTGCTGGTTAAAACAAGTAACGCGGACATAATAGGGCTTACAGAGACGTAGTGCCACCCGGAAATTGGGGATGATGAGTTTCAGTATGGCTTGTATGATGTATTTAGGAAGGATAGGGTAGATAGAAGGGGTGGTGGGGTAATGCTTTTTATCAGAAGCAGCCTGAGTGTGACGATAGCTTTCCAGATTCAGACATTTCACATGCTAGTATAGAGTCTGTATTGTGTGAGATAGGTGGAAACAAAGGTATAATGCGAGTAGGAGTAATCTACAGACCAGGTGATTGTGAAGATTATGACAAAAGCCTCTACAGGAAAATATAATGGGCAAGTAAGCGTCAGTGCTTTATTATGGGTGATTTCAATTTGCCTGTAATTGATTGGAGTAAATGGGAAGGGAACTCTACAGGGGGAACAAAATTTTTAAATCAACAAGATGACTGTTATTTGTATCAACATGTTAGGGAAAGTACTAGAGAAAAGAATATCCTAGACCTCATCATTACACATGAATCAGATGACATAACAGGGCTGACAGTAGAGGAACCAATAGCAGGAAGTGATCACGGAGTTCTACGTTGGATGATGACGGGAGAGGTAGCAGCATTATGTAAAAGGCAAAGGAATGGGTTTTAATTTCAGAAAAGCAAATTACGATGCCTTAAGGTGCTACATGGCCTTTATTAACTGGGTAGATATCGTGCAGAAAATGAATACATTTGAACTGTGGTACGCTTTTAAAACATTAATCACAGATGCCTTGAATGCGTATACACCATTAAAAAAATACTCCACGAGGAGGGTTCCAAGTTGGATGAATAGTGAAGTTGCCACATTACTTGAGCAGAAAAAGGTGGCATGGAAAGGTTACAGAGCAGTAAAAAGTACTGAAGCCTATAATAGCTACAAGGTGGTGTGTAATAGAGCCACAGAAAAGGTTCGACAGGCAAAGGCAGTTTATGAGAAATCACTAGCAAACAGAGCAAAGAGGGGGGGATAAAGAATTCTTCACATATATAAATGCCAAGAAGAGCAGGGCAAACCAGATCGGACCTTTACGTAAGGGAAAGTGGATAGTATTAAATACACTTGCTGCCGTTGCAGATGAACTCAACAGTTATTTTGCATCGATATTTACAAATGAAAAACCTTTTGTGGCAATGGGAAATTGTGGGAGCGAAGTTAAAAAATATGTAATTAATGATATTGAAATTTCGCAAGATTATTTAATGAAAAAACTTTCGAGCCTACAGACCAGTAAGGCTCCTGGAGTTGATGGAATATACCCTATAATCTTAAGGGAGGTGGCAAGTGAGTGCATTGAACCATTGTGGCTAATTATGCGAGCCTCACTAGATTCTGGGGAGATTCCGTTGGATTGGAAAAGTGCCAATGTATCTCCCATACATAATGGTGGCTCTAATAGTGAAGTGGGAAATTATCGACCTGTCAGTCTGACTTCAGTAGTAGGGAAAATCATGGAGGCAATGATCAAGGGTGGAATTAAGAATCATTTGGATCGAATTGAAATTCTCAAGGATACTCAGCATGGTTTTGTAAAGGGAAAATCATGTTTAACAAATCTGGTTCACTATTTCGAAAAAGGGTCACTCACCAGATGGATTTAGGGAATAATTTCGACATTTTTTATTTAGATTTCAGAAAAGCTTTTGACTCAGTCCCACATGAGCGGTTGCTTTATAAGCTGGAGCAGGTTGGAATCACTGGGAAAATTCTTAGATGAATAGAAGGATGGCTTCAGGGCAGGAGGCAGAGGGTTGTGATAAATGGCTATTCCTCAGATTGGGTTGATGTAAGAAGTGGGGTTCCCCAAAGATCAGTATTAGGACCACTGTTGTTTTTAATTTTCATAAACGACATTGATGAAGAGATAGAGGGCGTGATGTCTAAATTTGCAGATGATGTTAAAATTGGTAGAGTAGTTAATGATCACTGTCAAGCTGAGCTTCTTCAGAGAGACCTAGATAGACTTCAGGAATGGTCAGAAAAATGGCAGCTATGCTTTAATCCAACAAAGTGTAAGGTATTACACCTGGGAAACAGTAATCCCAAAATAACTTATTCACTTGGTGGAGTTCAACTAAACCCAGTACTGGAGGAAAGGGACTTGGGTGTTATGATACGGTCAGACATGAAATTCTCTGAGCATTGTAAACAGGTTGCAAGGAAGGCCCATGGTGTCCTATCGATGATCTATCGAACTTTTTGCAAGTAGAGATAGGGACGTGATAATCCCATTATATAAGGCTTATGTTAGACCACACTTGGAATACTGTGTTCAAGTATGGAGACCGCACCTAAAGAAAGACATCGAGCTTCTTGAAAGGGTGCAAAGATGGGTAACTCGCCTGGTGAGATCGGCAAAAGGGCGTCCTTATGAAGAAAGACTTCGAATATATGGGTTGCAGAGTTTGGAAACTAGACACCTTAGAGGAGATTTGATTGAGGTGTTTAAGGCTCTGAGAGGCATCAGTAAAATGAATGAGGACGAAATTTTCAAGATTATAAATGATGCTAGAACTAGGGGATATAAATTCAAGTTACGGAGGAAAATGTTTAGATTGGACTGTCGGAAGTTTTATTTTAGCCAGCGAGTTATAAATTACTGGAATAAGTTGCCTACACGGGTGGTAGAGGCTGACGTTTGGGGAAATTCAAAGGTCATCTGAATAGTACCTTCGGGTGAAGGAAATGCATAGGATGATAGGTTTAATTTCCTTTTCTTTTCTTAATTATTAGTTGTTTTTTTTTATCATTTGTTTTATTCGGTTTTTTTTTTTTTTTTGGCTGGTGCAGCATAAGCCATAGGCTTTCTTGCACCGTGCAGCCATTACTAATACTAAGCTAAAATCGCCCATTATAAGACATTCTGATTTACTGACCCACTCTATTTCTCTGTACAAGTTCTCATTATACTGATCAGATTCATTAGGCCTATAACACACACCTACTCTCATTTTTCCTTTCCCAGTGCATATTTCACTGTTAACAGACTCAACACTGCATTGTCCACCAACTTCAGTTGGATGCACTTCCTTAGATTTTATGTATTTCTTAACTAACAGCTTTACCTCTCCTCCCTTCCTGTCCTGTCTATCCTTCCTGAACACGTTGTACTCCCCAATAGGCTAAAAAAGCCCGATAGGTTACGAGTCTAATGCTCTACTAACTGAGGAACTGAGCATTATTCCAGCACTGACTTACTGACAGTACAAATTTTGGTGATGCTGTTAAAGATTTTTCTAACAGAAAAGTTGGAGAAAGAATTTATCTTAGAAATCAGTGTTTAAAAACTAGTTTGTAGAATTTTATTATGAAATTTTATTATTTTATTAATTTTATATTTTGTAGAATTTTATTATGAAAAATTGTGCCCTGCACAATTTTTCACCTGTCTCAGCAAGTTCTAGTGCTACTTTAAAGGCCAGCTCTTCCATTGCCTCTTTCCCTCTTGTCATGTTATACTTAAACTGTTTAATATCTAAAATTACTCATAATGTTTTTATATTTTTAAATAATTTTTAGGATTATTTCCCTCCTGTTATCAGTTGCATCAATTTATCTTGTTATTAGTTGTTTATTGGTTATTCTACTGATATTTTGTTTTACAATAATCCTTTAGTTCAATGTAAACCCTTTTTGTTTTTTTTTTGATAGCTATGTTGGGGCAAGCCAGCCTGTATGTTTTTATTACGTTGTTGATGCCATTTCTGTTAACCATGCTAATGTACTTGTTATAAGTAATTTTTTTTTGCAACCAGTGTTAAATTTAGATGCTGTAGATTTGATATTATGTATTTTGACACTTGGCAGTAAAGTGATATTAAATGATTGATTTCTGTGTTATATATTTTTACATTGATTTAGTGATACGGTATAAAGAATGATTAACCAAAGTGACTCTTGTGACTTTTCTCTGTGTTCTGCATCACAGAATTCTGGTAAGTGGATCATAAACAATTCTTTTATTGAATTTTTGTTATGTATAATAATATACAGAATGTCTAGAAATATACTACAGTCAATTGTTTTAGCATTAGCATTAGTAGAGGCATTTGATGCAAGAAAGCAAGCTTATGCAGCATCAGCTAGAAAAAAAAAAAATAAAATAAAATATAACCACTTCCACTTCACCCCTCTGTTCGTTCGTAATACCTGTCCAGCTGAGCCTTAAACTTATTTAGGCTATCAACTTCCACAACAAGGGATGGAAGTCTGTTCCACCAACCAACCACTCGCTGGCTAAAGGCAAATTTCCTCACGTCTATCCTACATCTGTCTTTCCTCAATTTGAATTTATGCCCTCTCAGGTGATTATTCTGAGCAAAAGGAAGAATCCCATCAGCATTGAGCATGCTCAAACCATTCAAGGCTTTGTACACCTCTATCAGATCACCTCGCCGGTGCCTAGTGTCCAGACACCATAATTTGCAAAACTTAAGCCTTCCTTCTTAAGAGTACCCCTTTGTTCCATTCACTAATCTTGTTGCCCTTCTCTGTACTCGTTCCAGCATCTCTACATCCTTCTTGAAATCAGACCTCCAGATCTGTATACAGTACTCTAGGTGTGGCCTAACCATTGCCTTATACAAGGGAATAATCACCTCCTTATCCCTGCTAGAAAAATTGCTATATATCATTGACAATACATCATGAGCTACTCTTGCAGCCCGTCTGCACTGCTCAGAGAACTTCATATCTGCCTGCACAACCACCCCCCCAGGTCCCTTTCATTCTCTACCACTGTCAGTGTAGTACCACAGAGTTGATATGTTGCTCTGGGGTTGCTGTTTCCCATATGTAGTACTTTGCATTTGTCAATGTTAAACTTCATTTGCCACCTCTCAGCCCATCTGCTCAACCTTTCCAGATCCTGTTGCAGTAGCATAGTGTCAGTAGTGTCCTTGACAACCCTGCCAACCTTCGTATCATCTGCAAACTTGGACATTAAGCTTGATATACCATCATCAATATCATTTATAAATACAGAAAACAATAATGGACCCAACATTGAACCCTGAGGAACTCCACTAATAACATTAGTCCGCGATGAGCAGTGTCCATTGATTACCACTCTCTGTCTTCTCCCCCTCAACCACCCCTTTATCCATAGTAGCAATTTGCCTCCAATGCCACACTGCTCCAATTTGTGCAGCAGTCTTCCATGTGCAACAGTATCAAAAGCCTTTCTAAGATCCAAATATATAATATCAAAGTTATTCCCTGCATCCAGTTCTTTTGTGACTGCATCATAGTATCCAATCAAATTGGTCAGGCAAGACTTCCCCTTAACAAAACCATGCTGTGTCCGAGCTATAACTGAAGTCTTGTCTAGATGATCCTGCAGTGCTTCTTTAACCAGTGCCTCCATTAATTTTCCGGGAACAGAAGTTAAACTCACAGGTCTTTAATTACTTGTGTCGCCCTTTGATCCTCCTTTGTGAATTGGGATCACATTTGCACATCTCCAGTCCATGGGTCTTCTCCTGAGTCCAAGGAAGCTCTCATAATTATGGCTAAGGGTTTGCTTACTTCCTTTGCTGCCTCCTTTAATATAACTGGATAGATCCCATCCACCCCAGGTGCCTTTCTTGTGTTTATCTTCAACAATTTCTCCTCCACTTTACTCTCAGTTATTACAAGATTCTCTAGCTTACTGCCAGAGTTGAATACACCTCTGGCATTCCCCTTGCCGAAGAACTCCTCATATGTGAATGTTGATGCAAAATATTCATTTAGTTTGTTAGCTACCTGAGCAGGATCATCAACAGTTGACCCATCGATATCAAGTGGACCAATCTGATTCATCCCCTTCCTTCTAGAGTTTACATAAGTAAAGAACTCTTTGCTGTTTTTCTTTGCATCCCTTGCCAAAGATTTCTCGTAACCTGCCTTCGCCTGCCTAACCTCCTTTGTAACTTGGTTACAGATCAACTTGTATCTATCATAGGCTTCTGTGTCACGTGTTAATTTGTATGTATCCCATGGATTTTTCTTCTCTGCCATATGTCTCATTAGTTCATCTGACATCCACTTAGGCCTAAACCTTGAACAATATTTCTTAGTTGGTAAAGACTAGTAGCTTCCAAGATAAGTTCTTTGAATGCTTCCCATTTTGAATTTGCTGTTGGTAATATCATCAGTTGGTCCCACTGTATAGAATTTGAATACTGTCACAGTCCATCGTAGTTGCCTTTACGAAAGCAATAACCCTTCCCTTTACTCCTAATGGTAGTTACCTCTTTGAGTAAATACCACTTCAGCACACTGTGATCACTGCCACCTAGTGGTTCATTTACCTGCAGATTCTTAATGCATGAAGAATCACTACTGATAATCAAATCAAGAGTATTACTCCCTCTAGTTGCCTCCTGAACATGCTGATGTAGAAAACAGGACACAGGAACCTTAACAGCAAGTTATTCTCTTTTGGTGTGGTCAACTCTCCTCTCTGTCACTGCAGTGCTCCTGAGACTGTGGAGCATCTGTTATTTGACTACAACATATATTTAGATATTAGACGTGAGCTTCAAATCCTAACTGGGATATTTGATTAGTTCAATTGGACTCAATTCTTAGAGAATAAGGATAATTTTATGGCTTTATCTGAATATGCAGATAGGCTGTTTATCAGAATAAAATCTATAATGAATAGAGATATACCTTCAAGTAACTAACATGATTGTGGTGCATTACTTTATTAGTATGTATTTGGATTCTAAAATTTATAGAAGACAATGATTGGATATGAGCTGGTTGTTTCATGAGTGGAACATTGTACATAGTTTTAAATAATCTTTGCACCGAAATTAAGGGTTCATGTTTCTGACCAGATTAATGAGTCCGAATTAAAACTTGGAAAGATTATTAAATGTAATTTTGCTGTCTTACAAAATGTTAAACTATAGTCCTAGTATTATTAGCACTGAATCAGACAGATGATAGTTTTATTGTTTTTTAAAGTGATATGTTATTGAGTATTATGTTTATTGAACTTGGATTGCACTGTTGATACTTAGTTACTCTATTTGAGACTTGGTTTGTACATGGATTTCTCTTCCATGTATGAGACTTTGGCTCACAGCAGTATTGTGGGATCTCATGATTGGTTTGTCTAAGCTGTAGATATGCAGTTGTGGATGAGACACGATCTTTAGGTCTTTGTATCTAACTTAGTGTGAGTAATAGATGTTTTTTTTTTTTTCTGTTTTGGTCTTGAGTTGATTTTAAGGACCAAACTTAGGATAAAGTTTGATTTGTGTTTATTGTTGTTTTGTTGGGCAGTATGTGAAACTTGACGATTTAAGCATGGAAAGGATACATGCTCTATGTTTATGTTCTCTTTTACGTGTATGTTGGTTAACCTACTTGATAGAGTTAATGAAAGTGTATCCTCTAAAATGGATGGAGTTTACATTCTAAAGCTGATTTCATTGTTATTGCTTTGTTGTAGAATGTTAGTTTCTTTACTGTCTTATTATGAGTGTTCTGTTTTCTTCACATAAGTGCAGGAGTGAAAACACCCTTCCTACAAGGGTTAAATTAAATTAATCTCCAAAAGTGATTGTAGTTTTGATAACCAAATTTGGTATTTATTTATTGGTGTAAATAGTGATTTGCCTATTCTTCTCTAGTTGAGAGAAATGTTAAATTGTTGGCTTCGTAAATAATATGTATACTAGTTTTACTTTTATTTGGCAGTGTGGCCTTACCAAACTCTAAGCTTTGTCCACTAGTATCTTTTAATCTTTAATCTCTTGCTGACTTCCTTTTCTGGAGATGCCTATTTTTTTCATCTCCTTGCTTTCCTTTTCTTTCCCATCCATACCATTATCCCTACTTCTCACGCTACGTTCCTTCCTTTTCATTTTTCATTATTTATTTGGAACAAGTATTCGTGTTATCCCACCAAGAGTCTTGACCTGTTTGTGGTCCCTGGCATGCCCCCCTCGTGGCAGCGTTCGAACCCATCACCACCAAATACGGAGGATGCGGAAAGGTCAGGGAATGATCACCGCATATTCCGGAGGAGCAATATGGCCTTAGTTGCTAATGCTCTTAAAAACCAAATAACAACCCCCCCCCCCCCTTGTGGCATGGGATAGGAGTCGGGGGACAGTGGACCAGGTGTTCACTGCCCTCTGGCTGTGAAGTTGCCAGGCGCTGGCACTCAACATTCAACATAATACACACAAACCTTGCACACCAACACTTATTCACACTTGCCGGCTTTAGCAAATTTGCTTTTCAGATGCTACTGCAGTACATAGGAGAAACCCTGGAGGCCACCTCAAAAAACAAGAATACCTTATACTTACAGTTATCACGTGTTCAACACAACACAATGAGAAAACTGTATCCAAGAGTTTTAATTTTCAACTTTGATACCCAGGAATATCTGTTTGAGCAGCTTTGAAAGATTGTGCTGTCACTTTACATGTTGGTTGCAGTTTCATAAATAGTTTTGTTGGCATAAATCTTGATCAGGTAACTGAAGCAATTCTACCATATCCACTGCAGTATTTCCAGTTATTTCTTACAGTTCACTGTTTCAAGTTCTTTTTATTGAAATCTGACCCTTCAACCATCATAATTAGAAAAGGAGGGTTTACTTAAACCTCTGCTGCTGATGTGTTATAGGACATTTATTATTATTATTTTTTTTAATTTGGAAATAATCAAATCCTCATGTGTATCTTTCCCCACTATTTTTCTCTAAATGATTATACAGTATTTTCTATTTTAGTATATTATGAATTACAAGAAAACAATTTATTGTTTGGTGTTTAACAGATGCCAAGCAAGTGATAGCATCTGAATTTCTTGAACTGAACTCCATACTTATGTGGTGTCAGTGAGAGCTGTCTAGTCATACTGTAGATACTTTTTGCTTCTGCAGTGGCTTTACAGAAACTAGTGCCTGCTAGGCATCACATGAATATCTGTGTTGCAATCTGGGGAATGAGTGACCATTTAAAAGTTACAAAAAATATACATTAAAAACATTCATCATCATTATTATTATTATTATTATTGGTTTTTCTCATTAATTTTTATTCAGTATTTTGTAAATGAGTTTAGTAAATTGAAATTTAATAGAACACAGTTTTTAATACGCTAAAAAGGCTAAAAATTAATTTTTTATAAGAGCAGTGTGGTATTAAGGGCATGTTACGGCTATGGATAAAGGGATGGTCGAGTGGGAGAAAACAGTAGTTATCAATGGACACTGTTCTTCATGGACTGATGGTACTAGTGAAGTTCCCTAGGGTTTGGTGCTACTGTTTTCTCTGTTTATAATGACAATGATGAAGGTATATCAGGCTTAATGTCTAAATTTGCAGATGATGCAAAGGTTGGCAGGGTGGTTAATGACAGTAATGATGGTATGCTACTGCTACAAGATATAGAAAATTTAGGCAAATGGGCTGAGAAATGGCAGCTGAAGTTTAACATTGGCAAATGCAAAGTACAGCACATGGGTAGCAGTAATCCCAGAGTAACGTACCAACTGTGTGTTACTATACTCAGGGTAGTGGAAAATGAAAAAGACCTGGAGGTAATTGTACAGTCAGACATGAAGTTCTCCGAGCAGTGCAGACAGCTCATGGGGTTTTATCAGTGATATACAAGAATTTTGCTAGCAAGGATAAAGAGTTGATTTTCCCAAGCTACATATTGAGTACTGCATACAGGTCCGGAGGCCTCATTTTAGGAAGGATGTAAAGCTTCTGGAACAGGTACAGAGAATGGCAACTACATTGATGAGGGGGAACAAAGGTGTGCTCTTACCAAGAAAGGCTTCTATTCTGCGAATTGCAGCATCTGGAGACTAGACAACTGCAAGGTGATCTGATTGAAGTATTTAAGACTTTGAATTGATTGAGCAAGTTCAATGCTGATGGGATTCTTCCCCTTGCTCATACTACATGCATGAGGGAGCATAAATTCAAATTGTGGAAAGATTGTTGCAGGAAAGATGTGCAGAAGCTTGCCTTTTAGCCAGCAGGTGGTTGATTGCTTGGACAAACTTCTATCTGTTTTGGAAGTTGATAGCTTGAGTAGATTCAAGGAAGAAGATAAACTATTGGAGGAGGTGGATAGGTGAAATGGAAAGTTTTTTTTTTTTCTGTGTAAGCTTGCTTTCTTGCATCATTTGCCACTACTATTAAAAGTACCTTACAGATACCACAGCATATGTTTCATTTCAGGCAGAGTCGCAGTGGGTTAATTTATGTAAGTTGACAATTACTAATAAAGATGCTAAACTTTTAACTTATGCTAATTCATTATCAGCATGAATTAATTAAAAAAGCAATTCAGTTTTCCACTTTTTTGGAGAGTTTGAGGTTTTGTTTCCTATCTGGGGCTGGAGGAATTCTTAAAAAGATCAAATATAATTAACCAATAACCAATCTCATGTTTGGGGAGGGGGTGTTAAATTTTCTCCTGTGAATTATTCTAATTTTTTTAAAACCAGTCCATAACTGCATATTTGGATAGAAACAAAGCAAACGGTGAGAATTAGATTGCCATTGTAATTGATACACTAGAGCAGAGGTTACCAAACTTTCTTGGTTCATGGTGCCCTTAGTGTTCCAGTAATTTTTTTTCGCAGCACCCCTAGGCCAGAAGAAATACCTAACACAGTGGTTTTCAGCCTTTTAATATATACCTATATAATAATTTTATTCTTTATATAGAATTAAATAAAGATCAATTATAGATCAAAACAAAATTAAAAAGATATGGTACAGTGGATACTGCACACCTTTTTGAGGCAGTGTTAGGTGGGTCGGAAAACTGCTAGCTTGGGGGGAGACAAAGACCAATAGATTGACAGTAGCCACTGGCAGAGGTGAAAGAGATTCTTGCACTGCTTCTATTAGAATGAGCAGAAGCCTGAAAAACAAGATGCATGGTATTTCAGAGACTGCTGGGAGCCATTGCGGTACAAGTAAACACATGGGTTGTGTTAGGGTAGCTAAGAATAGAAACAGGTGCAGGTATACTTGCGTGTACACCAATGCTAGGAGTTTAGTAAATAAATTTGATGAATTTGAGGTATTGCTCAAAACATCGAAGGCAGATATTGTTGGGATATCAGAGACGTGGTGTCACACAGATATAAGGGATTCAGAACTGCAATTTTGGGAGTACAACGTCTACAGAAAGGATAGACAGGATAGGAAGGGGGGGAGGGGTTATGTTATTAGTTAAGAAACACATAAAAACCAAGGAAGTGAAGCCAGTCGACATCGCTGGACAGTGCAGTGTTGAGTCAGTTTGGTGTGACATAAACATTGGGAGATCAAAATTGAGAGTAGGAGTGTGCTATAGGCCTAATGACTCTGATGAGTATAATAAGGAACTGTACAGGGAAATAGAGTGGGCCAGTAAATCAGAGAGTCTTATAATGGGAGATTTTAATTTCCTAGATATTGACTGGAATTTGGGGGCTGGTTACTCACACACTAGCAGGGCTTTTGTGGATTTATTGGATGATTGTTTTCTACATCAGCATGTTCGGGAGGCAACTAGAGGGAGTAATACTCTTGATTTGATTAACAGCAGTGATTCTTCATGCATTAAGAATCTGCAGATAAATGAACCACTAGGTGGCAGTGATCACAGTGTGCTGAAGTGGGATTTACTCAAAGAGGTAACTACCATTAGGGGTAAAGGGAAGGGTTATTGCTTCCGTAAAGGCGACTACGAAGGACTGAGACAGTATTTAAATTCTATACAGTGGGACCAACTGTTGATGTTACCAACAGCAAATTCAAAATGGGAAGCATTCAAAGAACTTATCTTGGAAGCTACTAGGCTTTACATACCAACTAAGAAATATTGTTCAAGGTTTAGGCCAAAATGGATGTCAGATGAACTAATGAGGCATATGGCAGAGAAGAAAAATGCATGGTATACTTGCAAATTAACACATGACACAGAAGCCTATGATAGATACAAGTTGATATGCAACCAAGTTACAAAGGAGGTTAGGCAGGCGAAGGCAGATTACGAGAAATCCTTGGCAAGGAATGCAAAGAAAAACAGCAAAGAGTTCTTTACTTATGTAAACTCTAGAAGGAAGGGGATGAATCAGATTGGTCCACTTGATATCGATGGGTCAACTGTTGATGATCCTGCTCAGGTAGCTAACAAACTAAATGAATATTTTGCATCGACATTCACACATGAGGAGTTATTCAGCGAGGGAAATGCCAGAGGTGTATTCAACTCTAGCAGTAAGCTACAGAATCTTGAAATAACTGGGAGTAAAGTGGAGGAGAAACTGTTGAAGATAAACACAAGAAAGGCACCCGGGGTGGATGGGATCTATCCAGTTATATTAAAGGAGGCAGCAAAGGAAGTAAGCAAACCCTTAGCCATAATTATGAGAGCTTCCTTGGACTCAGGGGAGGTACCCATAGACTGGAAATGTGCAAATGTGACCCCAATTCACAAAGGAGGATCAAGGGCTGATACAAGTAATTATAGACCTGTGAGCTTAACTTCTGTTCCAGGAAAATTAATGGAGGCACTGGTTAAAGAAGCACTGCAGGATCATTTAGACAAGACTTCAGTTATAGCTCAGACACAGCATGGTTTTGTTAAGGGGAAGTCTTGCCTGACCAACTTGATTGGATACTATGATGCAGTCACAAAAGAACTGGATGCAGGGAATAACTTTGATATTATATACTTGGATCTTAGAAAGGCTTTTGATACTGTTGCACGTGAAAGACTGCTACACAAATTGGAGCAGTGTGACATTGGAGGCAAATTGCTGCTATGGATAAAGGGGTGGTTGAGGGGGAGAAGACAGAGAGTGGTAATCAATGGACACTGCTCATCGTGGACTGATGTTATTAGTGGAGTCCCTCAGGGCTCAGTGTTGGGTCCATTATTGTTTTCTGTATTTATAAATGATATTGATGATGGTATATCAAGCTTAATGTCCAATTTTGCAGTCGATACAAAGGTTGGCAGGGTTGCAAAGGACACTACTGACACTATGCTGCTGCAACAGGATCTGGAAAGGTTGAGCAGATGGGCTGAGAGGTGGCAAATGAAGTTTAACATTGACAAATGTAAAGTACTACACATGGCAAACAGCAACCCCGGAGCAACGTATCAACTCTGTGGTACTACACTGACAGTGATAGAGAATGAAAGGGACTTGGGGGTGGTTGTGCAGGCAGATATGAAGTTCTCTGAGCAGTGCAGACGGGCTGCAAGAGTAGCTCATGGAGTATTGTCAATGATATACAGGAATTTTTCCAGCAGGGATAAGGAGGTGATTATTCCATTGTATAAGGCAATGGTCAGGCCACACCTAGAGTACTGTATACAGGTCTGGAGGCCTCATTTCAAGAAGGATGTAGAGCTGCTGGAACGAGTACAGAGAAGGGCAACAAGATTAGTGAATGGAACAAAGGGGTGCTCTTACGAAGAAAGGCTTAAGTTTTGCAAATTACAGTGTCTGGAGACTAGGCACCAGCGAGGTGATCTGTTAGAGGTGTATAAAGCCTTGAATAGTTTAAGCATGCTCAATGCTGATGGGATTCTTCCTCTAACTCAGAAAAATCACCTGAGAGGGCATAAATTCAAATTGAGGAAAGACAGATGTAGGATAGACGTGCGGAAATTTGCCTTTAGCCAGCGGGTGGTTGGTTGGTGGAACAGACTTCCATCCCTTGTGGTGGAGGTTGATAGCCTAAATAAGTTTAAGGCTCAGCTGGACAGGTATTTTGAACGAACAGAGGGGTGAAGTGGAAGTGGGTTCTTTTTTTTTTTTTTTTTTTTTTGGCTGATGCTGCATAAGCTTGCTTTCTTGCATCAAATGCCTCTGCTAATGCTAAACCAATCATCCAATAAATCCACAAAAGCCTTGCTAGTGTGTGAGTGACCAGTCCCCAAATTCCAGTCAATATCTGGGAAATTAAAATCCCCCATTATAAGACTCTCTCATTTACTGGCCCACTCTATTTCTCTGTACAGTTTATTATTATACTCATCAGAGTCATTAGGCCTATAGCACACTCCTACTCTCAATTTTGATCTCCCAATGCTTATGTCACACCAAACTGACTCGACACTGCACTGTCCACCGATGTCGACTGGCTTCACTTCCTTGGATTTTATGTATTTCTTAACTAATAGCATAACCCCTCCTCCCTTTCTATCCTGTCAATTTTTTCTGTAGACATTGTACTCCCCAAATTCCAGTTCTGCATTCCTTATATCTGTGTGACACCACATCTCTGAAATCCCCACAATATCTGCCTTTGATGTTTTGAGCAATACCTCCAATTCATCAAATTTATTTACTAAACTCCTAGCACTGGTGTACACGCAAGTATACATGCACCTGTTCTTTTTCTTAGCTACCCTAACACAACCCATGTGTTTACTTGTTCCCCAATGATTCCCAGCAGTCTCTGAAATATCCTGCATCTTATTTTCCAGGCTGCGGCTCATTCCAATAGAAGCAGTTCAAGAATCACTTTCACCTCTGCAAGTGGCTACTGTTAATCTATTAGTCCTTGTATCCCCCCAATCTAGCAGTTTTCCGACCCACCTAACACTGCCTCGATAGCATCAGCAAACATTCTTGCACCCTTTCTATTTAAGTGTATCCCATCCCTGTAGAAACAGTCTCTCCTGTTAACAAGTACAGACCAGGCTGAAAAAAATTCTACCCCTTGAACCATATTTCCAGGGCTGAATTGATCGACAGGGCTCTCATCATATACTCCCTCCTATCGTGTCTGGGCAGAATTGCAGACACTTTCAAATTCAACCCTAATTCACTGCTTTTTTTCAACAGTGACCGGCGGTATTACTTGTTAAGTAATACCGCCGGTCTCCTACTCTTAATATCATTAGTGCCAACGTGTACAACTATATCACCTTTTGTGCCCTTAAAAGATGATATCTGCTCTACAATGTCATCAACCTTTGCCCCTAGCAGACATACCCTGGTCCTGTTCCACCTATCCTTTTTACAAAGCGTGTTTCCCGTTTCCCTGACAATAGTCACCAACAACTACTAGTTCCTTTGGGACCAGTGCATTCTGCCTTGTGGGCTGCCGCTGTGTTGCGTGATAAAAACATTTCAAAGCATATTCCCATCAGGCAAGTGCTATATAGAGAACTTCTAATTAGCTAAAATTAGATTTCTTAATTTCTGTGTGAAGAAAAAGAAGGGTTCATTCTATACCTCTGGGACACAGAAGATATCACTTAGTAGGGAACTAAACTATCTGATATTTGTGGGCCAATTATATTTCACCTTCAATATATGTGCAGTTGTTAGAAACAAGTTACGAAAAGAAATGAATTAAGAGATTGTTTGTTCTAGGAAATTTGGGAATTGACATTACTAAATTCTTATGTGTCTCTCCTCTCCTGCGGTTATCTAGGCATTTGCTGACTTAGAGGCAGTGCCATCTGAGTCAGCACAAAACTGACATTTCAGTTTTCATCCATGATAACTGCGATATCTGTCTGGCTATAACATTATTTATTTATTATCCACAATTCTGGAATGCCTTGCATTCCAGAATTGTTATAATCATGTATTTTGGAATTACACTGTGGGACCCTATATTTTGAATCCTGAAACCTGGAAAAACCTAAAATCCGAATGGGTTGACAAAATCTTTTTTTTTTTTTTTTTTTTCTTTTTCAATTCAATTATATGATGCTGAAATTTTAATGGCTGCTGTACTTATTTGATAAATGCCATCTTTTTATTTAATGTAAGAATAACTACATTTAACAAATGTATAAATTACTTAATTTTATCTGCCATTCTGCTCATTCTCCTACCCCATCTGCAGCCTTTCCTTGATGACTTATTGTAACTTCTAATAGGGATTATGGGGAAAGTTCCTTTTGTCATAAATGGTTCACTTTCATCATGTGTCATGACCCTGTTTCACAACAAATTTTGCAACCCACTACACTTGGAAACAGCAAAGTGACATCCAGTTTTATCATCTGCATAAGAGGAACTTTCAACTTCAGTTCTTCTATGCAGCATATCATCCCTTTGGGCATTTAAAAAAATTCCAAACTGATATGTGACCTTTTAATTAATTTCCATCATAAATGTTTACATACAGACTTTCTTGTTGTGACTGATACTGCATCGTTATGGCAACAAATTTTGATTGATCCAAGAGGATACAGCTATTAAAAATATTATAATAATAAAATGTGAGGGCTGTTCAATAAAGAATAATCATAATTTTCATGAATAACCACACTGCTTGCTATTTATAGCTGAGCTGCAGAATTTAAGACCAAACCAAGCTGCATCACTTAGCAACTGCGCAGTTGACTTATGCACACAGTGTGACCTTGACAGTCAGTCAGTCAGTCAAGTTCATGCCTGTTCAGTTTCACCTATGTAACAACGGACGTGATATGCGAGGAACAGTGTGATGCTCTCAAATTTTGTTTGTCTCAAGGAAACATCAGTTGAAGCATACATACGGGGTACACGAGATTATAAATGCCAGGATGCAGAATTTTGAGCTTGTGGGAACGATAAGTTTTTTTTGTAAATTTTTACCATCTTTTTGATTAATTAACCTATTATATTGTGTTTTACAAATAGTTTAAATAGTCTTAGTCATGTACATTAGCTTATTTTTAAATTTAGCTAGCGATTTTGTAAGTTATGACTTACTATTCATTCTGCTATTGTATCAGTGTTTTGGCGCGAATATCGTATCACATAACAAGTACAGTGGATAGTAGGGTTTTAATTGTTATAAACAAATAGTTCGAAGGTAGGTTCTGATCACTTGTTGAGCATATATCTTTTTATGTTTAACTAAGGAATTTTATTTTTTAGTTTAATTTATTTATTAATTAAATTTATTTATTAATTTAACACTGCAGTGTAACGGTATGGCATAATGTATATCTTGAACTTGATAATACAAAGTATAGAATAAAAACTGATGGCATAATATATATCACTGCAATTAGGAATCTATTAGCGTAGTGTAGTATTGTCAATTAATCAATTAAATTTATTAATTTTATTAATTTTCATTGTTCATCAATTAAATTATATTTAAATGGAAATCATTAGGTTTCACTAAACCAAACCTACCCATAATTTGGAAGGCTAATAAAAAAGCTTGGGTAACTAGGCCTCTTTTCGTTGATTAGTACTCTGAATTCTTCTGTCTTGCAGTGGAAAGATATTGTGTGAAAAATAATCTGATTACAAAGCAATTCTGATCATGAACAACATGCCAGGACATCCAAGCAAAGAGAGCTTAGAAGACTTGAACAATCATAAAATTTTTTACATACTTCCAAACACTAAATCTCTGATCCAACCAATGAACCAAGGTGTTATTGCCACATTTAAAGCTTACTGCATAAGGAACACCTTTTCCCAAACTATTAAAGCCATCGACACTGGTGAAAATGTACTGAGCCTAAAGGAGTTTTGGAAATCTTATAACATTTCAAGTGCCTGGGATGAAATGACTCAGAAAACCATGAATATGGAGGAAAATTTGGAAGGATTGTATAAAGCATTCCCAAGAACCTGATGATTTGGTTGAGAATGAAGCGGAAATTGTTGAGTCAGAAAAGATGCAGGATTGGATGAAATTGACGATGACGACGTACAAGAGAAGATTGACAATGACAGGAAAGGCTTCTCTAATGAAGAACTCATGGAAATGACAAAAGAACAAGAGTGTGCAATTGAGGGAGAAGATGATCAAGATCCTACAGATGAAGAACCAATAAAGTTGCTGACTGCAAAAGTACTTAGTGAAGCTTTCAAACACTTTGAAAAAATGTGCGATTATTTCCGGGAGAATGACCCTGACATGGAACAAAGTTCCAGGGTAATAAGAACTTTGAAGAAAGAAATGAATTCCTACATGATTTTGTACTACAAGAGGAAGAGGGACAAAATACAACCCAAAATCTACACATTTTTCAGTACAAAGATACAAAAACTCGACAGCCCTGGGCCATCAGATTAATAAATTCTTGATTTTAATTGGCATTTTAAGTTTAATTTTGATACGTAATGTAGTTACTTATCATATAATTATATACGTGTGTAATATAGAATATTTTATTTATGTACAAATTTTTGAATAGTAAATATTTGAATGACATTTGTACGTCTTTTCACTACCATTTATTGATGATTTGGAAATATCCTATGGCATAGACCACAACTCACAAATACATATACTTACTAAGCAAGCATTGTATTCCTTATGGGAATACAATGCTTGCTTAGCACTGATTCACTTAGCTCTATTTTTCCCGGAACAAATTATCAGCATTAAGTAGAGGTCACCCGTAATCATATTTGGCTAGCTCAGGATAACGAAGCTCACTTCTAAAATAGGCATATTAACCTGTCAGCAAGTGTATAGGGATAGTACTTATTCTTCAGTGTTTTTGACACACACACACACACACACACACACACACACACACACACACACACACACACACACACACACACACACACACACACACACACACAGAGAGATAGAGAGAGAGAGTAGTTCAGTCTCCGACATCTTAAGTAAAAATTTCTGTTTATACTTGACTACAGCTCCAAAGGGACTAGAAGAGTCCCCGTTTTTATATTGTAACTGCCAGCCATGTCCGTAGCCAGGTGGGAAGGAGCAGTAGTGCGTAACACACACTTCTTGATGAGACCGGGGTTCGAGCCCGTCACCACCAAATATGGAGGATGCGGAAAGGTCAGGGAATGACCACCGCATATCCCGGAGCAATATGGCCTTAGTTGCTAATGCTCCTAAAAACCAAATAACAAACAACAAACAGCCAGCCATGTATGTTACTTCAGAACCACAGCTAGTCCTTTCAGGTTAATCTGTTATTTGTTCTGTTTGTTGTTAGAGAAAAATACTGCAAAATTGTAAAGACACTGTTTATGGTATCTTCCTGAGATGTTATTATTTTTTTATAAAAACTTGAACCTTTTGCTGCTAGTATGATGTCTGACAGATGTCACATTTTAAAATTTTTGTATTTTTCTTAAATTTGTAAATAAAACGAAATTAAATCCTCCTGTGTACTTTTGTCCACCATTATCCTCCAGCTGGTTTTGCAGTATTTTCTGTTTTAATTTTGCTGCACTGTGAATTACAAGACATTAATTTTTTGTTTGGCATTTAACAGACACCAGGTGGGCAAAAGCATCCTTCTTGTAGGCAGTTCACATTCCCACGTAGTATCTGTGACATTTCGCTGCCAACTGCTTAATCTTGCCATAGAGCTTTGGTTTTTGTGAGCTAAATGTGAACAGTTGATAAATATACAGATGTTCGTATATGCGTCTGCAAGACACTACGCAAGCATATCTGTTTCAATCTGGGTATCCTTGAAACTTCTAAAAAATACGATAAAACTTTCTTTATTATTATTATTATTATTATTGGTTTCTCTCATTTATTTTCACTTGATATTTTGATGAAGATAGAGAAAGCCAACACGAGAACCACGGGAAACATTGGCTAACTTACGCAGAAAGTTATTTTCCCAATACCGCACTCTAGTGTTGCTCACTCGGTAGGTGTTATCAGTCTGGAGCAGAAGTCGAGAACAATATATTAATTGACAGGTAGGTGTGGTAAACGATGTGCTGATTAGTGCGTGAACACAACAGATGATAGCATCAGTTTAGTATCACTTGCCCTAATCTCAGAAGCACTAATGGTCACTTGCCTCAATGGTAACTTGCCCTAATCGCACACGCCCTAATGAACACTTTCCATAATGGTGAAAATAGGTCAGGTTACCTCCACTTGAATCCTATGGGAGTTTGAACCCCTTCCGAAGTGGAGGGGGTAGCCTGACCTTTTTTCTTTAGCATCATGGGTGGACTAGTGCATAAATTGTTCATTAACTGAATATTAATTTTTTATTACTGTATTTTTATTTCTAAAGTCACTCGTGCGGATACAACACGCATCATAACGTCAATCAACGCTTCAATAGCTATTCACAATATATATATATATATATATATATTTATATGAGTAATATGGAAAGAAAGTTAATAAATTGTAACAAGCTGTAACTAATACTTATGGGCCAATGCAGTTGCTAGAGCAATTATGCATTACGACCATAATGTGTATAAAATATTTTGTATAATATTGAAGATAATAATATAGAAGGTAATCAAGCAGACAATACCAAGCTGGATTTAAAGAAATGCAAGGGATATAAAAATATATATACAGTCGAACTTCCCTATAATGAATTCGATAAATCCAGCGAAAAAAATTCGTTAGAGAGAAATTTCGTTATACAGAGAACATCTTTTTTATTAAAAATTGTTATTTAATTAGAAAATGAAAATGAATCTACATTTATTTTTAATGTATTTTATTTCAAAAACACTTATTTAAATTACATTTACACAATTTTCGCCAGTAAGTATTACAAATTAAAAAAAATCTGTAATTTTCGTTTGCATAGTACAATTAAAAAATGTCTGATTCTCAAAGAAAACCTCACATTTGTTCAGAGCATTAAAAACATTATCAGGAACATTTTCACAAAACTGTAGACCCATACGAACCGTTTTAAAAGCGTTAATCATTTCGTCGCGAGTTGGCTTTTCTATGGGTTGTTCTGATGCGTCTTCAGCGTCATCGTTAATTTCTTTGTGATCATGGTCGCGTCCAACACTGTTCAGCAGTATTTCATCTTCATTTGGATGTACTGTTGTAGTCAGATCTTGATCTACATAAACATAACTATCCAGTGTTATTTCATTTTCGATGTTTCCGGATGATTCTAATAATGTCCAAAAGTTTTTCAGTTGTGAAAGGGGCAATTCATCTTGTTTGTCCAGTTGTTGTTCGACTTCTGTATTCAATGCAAATCATGCTTTCGAAAAACAATTTTGAATAGTGTATTCAGTGACATTGTTTGTCCAAACTTTTGCCAGTTCAGAGATGCAATCTCTAAGGTTAATTGTAACCTCCAAGTTTCTATTTTCTGATAACGCATTGACAATCTTCATTATTATTCTCTTTCGATAATGAAATTCAAAATTTTTAATAATGTCTTGGTCCATTGGCTGGAGTTTTGACGTTACGTTTGGTGGTAAAAACAACACCTTGACACTTTTAAGTTTGGCAGAAATACTGGCAGGATGTGCTGGACAGTTGTCAGTTACCAACACGATTTTCCTTTTTTCTTTTGTTATACGCCTGTCTTGTTTTAATATCCAGTCTTCAAAGATATCACTTGTCATCCATGCTTTTTTATTAAAGGTGTAGTCAACTTCCAAAGATTTTGTGCCTCTAAAACATCTGATTTTCACACAGTGATTCTTTCTGTGCTAGTTGGGGCAAATAATGATGATTCCCAACTAGCACAGTGAAAGAATCACCGTGCTAGTTGGGAATCATTCTTAAAAGCAAGTGTTCTATTCGGTAAACATTTAAAGAATAAACCCATTTCGTCAGCTTTAAAAACATCCTTAGATTCATATTCTTCCAAAATCTTCTTTAAGGTATTGTTCCTCCAACTGTTGCAATCTTCTTTGCTTATATTAATACTTTCTCCACAAATAACCTTTTCCACAATTCTGTGGCACTTCTTAAATTTATCTAGCCACCCAGTGCTCGCATTAAATTCTGTATGTCCAAGGGACTGTGCAAATTTCAGAGCTTGTCGCTTAATTATTGGACCCGATATTGGTATATTCTTTTCACGTATCATTTGCACCCATTTTAGAACAGCTTTATCAACATCTTTGTATATACACAACTTAATTCGCTTCTTGTCTGCTCCTCTTTCAGTTGCATTTAAAATTGATTCTCGATTTTTTAAAATCGTAGATAAGCTGCTTGCAGGTATGCCATATTTCTCCGCAACATATTTTTTCTTAAAACTCTGGTCAATATCATGAAGAATCTTTACTTTATCATTAATATTTAAACACTTTCTCTTTGACATTGTTTCTGCCATTGTAAAAATGACTCGACTGCAGCTCTTGCCGATACACACACCGCAAACTTAGTGCGCTGGCCATATAGTGAATTGTTAGTACCGCCTACTCAATGACGTTCACTTGCCAATTCAACAGCATCATGTGACCTTTCCTATCAATCACTTTGAAGAAATATACGACTTTGTGAATTTCTTTTATTCTGCTTTCATTCATATATACACGAAAGAAAATTTATGGTTATGTATGCTGTATGTTACTTTTCAGGAAAAAAAAAAAAAAACAAGAGCATATAGCCTATGTGATTGATGACAAATTGTTCTAAAAGAACGAAATAAAAAAAATTCATGAAAACCATCTACTGGAAGTCCATTTAGATGAGACATATCATATAATGATTGACAGGAAGGTCACATGGTACGGTTGAGGTGAGAAGCGAATGTCACTCAGTAGGCGTTACTAAAATCCGACTATGGTAGCATTATACGTATTGCTGCCGCAGCATGCTAAAGGTTTACCTCAGCGAATTTCGTTTTCCCCTGAGCTAACATCAATTTACAAATCTACCCTATTTATTGTAAAGTTTATGACCACTTTTAAGAAACCCATTTGGTTTTATAACTAACAAAAATGAAATAAAGACCGTCCTACGGGCATCAATGGCCACAAGTATTCACTAAAAGGATGATTAATTCCAGATACTAATGCGCAATTCGGAGGGAAGGGGGCCATATATGTGAGCGGCTGTTTAGCAGTAAATGCTTGAAAATCTTCAAAAATGCTTTTACTAATTTTTTAAAAAATTCGTTATAGAGAGACTAACACTTCGCTATATGGGGTTAATTTTACGTGTAATTTTGTTTCAAGGTGCAATGTTTTGCATAAAAATTCATAATATAGAGAAATTCGTAATAGAGAAGTTCCACTGTATATACATAAAACTTATCATTGTCTACCCACAATCTAGATGACTTCAACTGGGGCCAACCACCCAGACTGAAGGCAAAAAACGACAAGGAGTTCTCTGTTTCTGTAATGATCAGTATCTGCTAAGATATAAAAAATCCAGAGATTAAGTAATTTGAATCTAAACCAATTAAAGGTAGTTAAAATTTTTTGAATCAAAAGGAAGGTATTATAAATGTAAGCCTATATCGAACATCGTCCCTCTAGTGAGTATATATGTGGGTGACCTCTATGTGATGGATATGGTAAAAATAAATAAATAATTAATTAATTAAAGTTAAGTTAACGCAAAGAGAAACATGCAGATAGTAAGAAGAATAAAAACTAATAGAGTAGGAATAATAGAACCTGAACACCATAAAGGCGAAAATATAGTAGTACAAATAAGAAATAGTTTCTCCTACATCCTCTCATTACCCTAATAATTTCGGAGAAATAAGAACAAAGAGTGTAGGACAGCTTAAAGACAATACAAGATATAAGTTGTAGCTCAGGTATACCCAGGATCGCAAACCTGTTCCTATAGTAGGACCCTGAGCTGAATTTGCATGTCACCTTAGCGTGAACTTAAGTATATACAGTGTGATTATAAAATAAGATAAGATAAAATAAAATAAAATAAACGATACGCTATAATTTGCAGGCCAGTGGGCACAAGTTTTCTAAGCCGTAAGACACCAAGAAAGCAAAATGTGTCCTATGTACATAATATACATGGCTCTAAATCTGTAATTATGGTAATTATATTGAACCAATGGGTTCAGAAAATAAATTTTTGAAATTAATTATATTTATCACCTTCCTGAAGTGGTATTTCAGGTAAGCGATAGGGAAATTATTATTTATCAACTTATTGTACAATTTGTACAATGATATTATGTTTGCTGAACAGGTTGTGTTTTTATTGCAAATAGAAGCAATCCTCAGGCACTGGGATAAAATGATATTAGCATGCACTGATTTCGATATATTTTGTAAGGCCGACTACATTGAAATTAAATGCGTCTCTTTTATTATATATGTTTACATCTATATTATTATGGAATATTTCTATATGAAGATCCATGTAATTTGCTATAGTATCAGAACTGTTAGTTTTTTCCAATACAAGTTCTTCTGGATATAATTTGCTGTTATCCTGAAAGAAATGTGGACAACAATTAAACCCACATAGATCATCTACGTATCTGAACATAAGTAGGTTATCTTGGAATGTTCTTTCTGTAGAATATAGATAGAGGTTTGCAGGATGCTGGACTTCCCATAGAGGTGCCATTCACTTGTAAGTATAACGAAGTTCCGTCATATACGTAATTCTTAAAAAATACATAAATTTATTAGAGTATCCCAGTAGGTTAAATCAAACTTTATAGCATTTTTATGTTCCAAATATAGTTTTTGGAGAACATTTTTTAAATTGTCAAGATTGATACTAGTGAATAAACGGTTAAAGTCAAATGTTTGTATTTGCTGAATAGTTATTTTTTATTGAATTTATAATCAGTAAGTTGTTATTTATTATAATAGTTTTATTTACATTATTTAATATAGTTTTAAGTAACTTTTCTAACGTTTTACCTGGAATTTTAGCATAACTATCTCTACACGATGTTATGAATCTAAATGCAATAGGTGATTTATGAAATTTAGGTATACCATATATAAACGGATATTTTAGGTTATTGTACCTTTAACTTTAATTTTTTATGCAATGCTATTAGTTTTTTGATTATTACATTAGGGGAAGATGCTATGTATTTGTATGTGCTACTGGACTGCAGTTCATTTTTAATAATTTCTATGTAATATGACTTGCATATAATTGCACAATTGCAAGCAGCTTTGTCAACCGGAGTAATTACAAAATGTTTGTGTATTTCTTTGAGCTGCTTATTTATTAATTTTGTATTATTTAGATTATCCAGTATTAATTTCAATTGATTATATTTGTTAAATATGATATTTAGCATTGTGAAATGCCACATGTGGTATGCCTCAACCGGTATGTTATATTTGTATGCTGATCTTATGCAGTATTTTAATAAATCTAGATATAACAGTTTTTTAAAAGTTGATTTATTAATAGGTAGATTAGGTCGAAACTTAGAACCGGGTGATAAAATATCTCTAAGCTCGGGATATGGGATTATATCTAAATTGCCGGTTATAATGTGGTTATGGTTAGGATCTACGTATCTAAGAAATGAAGTCTTGTGGCAAACACATATATCCTGTCCAATATTAATATTGTGAAGGTTTGTAGCTATTATTTTATAGTTACATGCTTTAAGACCAAATGGTTTAGTATATCTAAATCTGATGTTAATATGTAAGTTATTAATAGGTAGCAAGTCGTTACGTAAGTTAATAGTTCTATGTATATCCAAAATATATATATAGACAAATATATATATATATATATATAGACAAATTTATTTGTTTGAATAATCAGTAAGTTGCTTATATAGACAAATAAATAAAATAATATAGATGGTGGTATGGGCGCAGCATTAGCACATCTTTTACCACACCTACTTGTCAATCAATATATTGTTCTCGACTTCTGCTCCAGACTGATAACTTTAATTAATTAATAATTATTTATTTATTTTTACCATATCCATCACATAGGGATCACCACATATATACTCACTAGAGGGATTATTATTTCATAACGACTAGTTGTTACATTATGTCCTGGATACAGTAGATATGCCTTATACTTTACATTTATTCTTATTTTAATTATTAAATTATGTTCTCTGTCGGGTCAACGATGTTCAATATATGCTTACATTTATAATATCTTCCTTGTGATACAAAAATTTTTAACTACCTTTAATTGGTTTAGATTCAAATTACTTAATCTCTGGATTTTTTATATTTTATATATCTTAGCAGATATTGATCATTACAGAAACAGAGAACTCCTTGTCATTTTTTGCCTTCAGTCTGGGTGGTTGGCCTCAGTTGAAGTCATCTAGATTGTGGGTGGACAACGATAAGTTTTATGTGTATATATATATATATATATATATATATATTATTATTTATTATTTTTTTTTATATCCCTTGCATTTCTTTAAATCCAGTTTGGTATTGTCTGTTTGAATTACTTTCTATATTATTATCTTAATTTTATATTTTTTATATATATATATAAAATACAAATATAAATATTTTATGTATATATATATATATATATATAACTGATATTAAATCAAAACTAATGCCAATAGCATGGCAAAACTGTAGAGCAAAAATAATAAGTTAAACATAGATTAATAAACAGGGAGGGAGAAGAATAGGTAATAAGACTAAAAATTGTAGCAGAAAATCTCCAAATAATTGAGAAAATCCAATTAAAAATAATAAATCAATTTTAAAATTTAGATCTAATTATATAAGAATTTAACGGCACCCCCCTCTTAAGGTGCCAGTTTCAGATTATGTGAAATATCACAAATAGAGAGACTAAACTAACTACAATAATGGTATTTTATTATGAAGAGTCCGTTGTAAAGTGATTTGATCATACAGTGAACCAATCGTAATGTGGGGTCCACTGTATATTGAATATGGAACACAAAACTGGATGGAAAGAAACCAGAAGAAAGTGATATGTAGGTGCTGAATTACTAATAGAATAAGCTAGAATAAATTAAAATGAATGAAATGGTACAAAATATTTAAATGTGAAAAACAACGACATATGAAAATTATTATTATTTTTTTATGTGAATACTTTCTGTTACACTTCCATAAAAAATTTCTGGTTGCTCCACTGGATGGAGAGACAATTTCCAGAGCACGTCTAAATCAGCAAAATACAGATTTAGGGATGGGACATGGAGAGAGGGTTGGAAAAGATTACTTTTCCAACTGTTAGTTTTACTTGTGTGTAGGTAAAATAGGTAGATATGAACAACTACATTATTTAGGTAACTAGTAAAAAGTTGTGTACAAATTTTTTTCCATTTTTAATTTTTGAAATATTTTAATGTCTTTCTCTTTTCTCTTTTATATATTCATATTTTGCAGTAAGGGGTTATAACTGAATGGTGGTTCCTATTCTTTTTTTCTTTTTTTTTTTTTTTTCTTTAGGTCAACAGCTGCATGTTACTCTGCAAAATAATTATACAGTAAAAGAAGTCATACAAAATGAGGTAAGAGCAGTTGAGATAATGGCAATTTGTGATAAGCCTGTTTATTTTGGTTGAAAAACACAGTCATTAATACATATTGTTGGTGACCCTATTGTCAGAAAAAAGGGGAATATATTATGCAAAAAGGATAGGTGGAATAGGACCAGGGTATGTCTGCCAGGGGCAAAAGCTGATGATGTTGTAGAGCAGGTACAGCCACTCCCTGGCTTACGTAATACTCGACTTACGGAAATGCGACTTTACGTAAGTTTTTGCCAGCCGGTGCAAAAATCGTGGATACGTATTTTGCATCTAATAGGAATAAATGGAAGTATCGTGAAAATATTGTAATGTGAACCCAATAACACATTGTTTTTTTTTTTAATTCATTCCAAGACCTTGGAAGTTGAAATTTTCACTATAAAACTAAGCTATTTATCTCTCCAAAAGGTCATTTTTATAATGGAAATTGCACTGCCTTTTCATTGTTATTATATGTTCCATTATAAGAATCAATTTTGAATGCCTTTGTGAGATTTTTCCAAAACACATTTTTGGAGGTCACTACCTACAATAAAAACAATTTGCACTTTCGGGTTCATTGGACTTTTTTTGTTAACGAATCTGTTATAATCTGGTAGTAAACTCAATCTTATTGCATTTGCAATAATACAATAACTGGAATTCTGTGGGTTTTTACGTTACGGTATTATGGTGAAATCAGTTCCCCTTCACTGAAATCTTCAATCACATAAAAAAACAAATAAATTTTCAGAATCTTCTCTTCATTCCTATTTATTTATTGCAATGGTGAAGGGAAAGGGACGAATGGAAAGTGCAAGTGCTGGCAGTGCTAGGAAACTGAAACAAAATTGATTTAGAAATGAAGATGATTAATTAAAAAGTACGAAGCAGGACAAAGTCTGTCATCTGTTGCACGGAATTGGGTCTCGCTGCTTCAACAGTCAATACTATTTAAAGGGACAGTGCATGTATAAAAGAACATGTTAAAGGATCAATGCATTTAAGATCAACAGTGATCACAAAACAGTGTTCAAGTGCTATATTGAAGATGGAAAAACTATTATAAAACTATTATAAATATAGATGGAAAAGCTATTATAAAGCTATTATAATTATAGATGGAAGAGCAATTAATAATATGGATGGAAAATCAAATTCAGAAGTAAATGCCCCTGAGTCCAATGGCCATTCAAGCAAGAGCAAGAAGTATTTATGAAGATATTAAGGATAAGTTAACTAGTTGTTGTTGATGACTGTATTGTCAGGGAAATGGGGAACATATTGTGCGAAAAGGATAGGTGGAACAGGACCAGGGTATGTCTGCCAGAAGCAAAGGTCAGTGACATTGTAGAGCAGATATCATCTTTTAAGGGCACAAAAGGTGATATTGTTCTACAAGTTGGCACTAATGACATTAAGAGTAAGAAAACTATGGTATTACTTAACAAATACAGGTCAATGTTGAAAAAAAGTTGAAAGTTAGGGTTGAATTTAAAAGTGCCTGCAATTCTGCCCAGACAAGAGGTGGGAGTATATGATGATAGCCTCGTAAATCAATTCGGCCCTGGAGTGATTGTGCAAGGCTCAAGGGGTAGAATTTTTCTCAGCCTGGTCTGTACTTGTTAACAGGAGAGACTGCTTCTAGAGGGATGGGATACATTTAATAGAAAGGGTGCAAGAATATTTGCTGATGCTATCAAGGCAGCGTTAACTGGGTTGGAAAACTGCTAGCTTGGGGGGGGGATACATGGACTAATAGATTAACAGTAGCCTCTGGCCAAGGTGAAAGTGATTCTAGCACTGCTTCTATTGGAATGAGCTGCAGCCTGCCTGGAAAATAAGGTGCAGGGGGTTTCCAGAGACTGCGGGGGGGGTCATTGTGGAACAAGTAATACATGGGCTGTGCTTAGGGTATCTAAAAATAGGAACAGGTGCATGTATACTTGCGTCTACACCAATGCTAGGAGTTTGGGAAATAAATTTGATGAATTTCAGGTATTGCTCAAAGCATCAAAGGCGGATATTGTTGGGATATCAGAGACGTGGTGTCACACAGATATAAGGAATGCAGAACTGGAATTTGGGGAGTACAACGTCTACAGAAAGGATAGGCAGGATAGGAAGGGAGGAGCGGTTATGCTATTAGTTAAGAAACACATAAAATCCAAGGAAGTGAAGCCAGTTGACATCGCTGGACAGTGCAGTGTCGAGTCAGTTTGGTGTGACGTAAGCACTGGGAAAGCAAAATTTAGAGTAGGAGTGTGCTATAGGCCTAATCACTCTGAGTATAATAAACAACTGTACAGAGAAATAATATGCCAGTAAATCAGAGTCTTATAATGGAAGGATTTTAATTTCCCAGATATTGAACAGAATTTGTGAGTTGGCCACTCACACACTAACAAGGCTTTTATGGATTTATTGAATGATTGTTTTCTACAGCAGCATGTTCGGGAGGCAAGGCAACTAGAAGGATTAATACTCTTGATCTGATTATCAGTAGTGATTCTTCATTCATTATAATCTGCAGATAAAGGAACCACTAGGTGGCAGTGATCACAGTGTGCTGAAGTGGGATTTACTCAAAGAGGTAACTACCATCAGGGGTAAAGGGAAGGGTTTTTGCTTTTGTAAAGGTTACTATGGTGGTCTGAGACAGTATTTAAATTCTATACAGGGGGACCAACTGATGATGTTACCAACAGCAAATTCAAAATGGGAAGCATTCAAAGAATTAATTTTAGAATCTACTAGGATTTTCATACCAACTAAGAAATATTGTTAACGATTTAGGCCTAAATGAATGTCAGATGAACTAATTAGACATGTGGCAGAGAAGAAAAATGCAAGGGATACATATAAATTAGCAGGTGACACAAAAGCCTGTGATAGATATAAGCTGGTCTGTAACCAAGTCACAAAGCAGATTAGGCAGGCAAAGGCAAATTATGAGAAATCTTTGGCAAAGGAATCAAAGAAAAACAGAAAAGAGTTCTTTACTTTTGTAAACGCTAGAAGGAAGGGGATGAATCAGATTGGTCCACTTGATATCGATGGTTCAGCTGTTGATGATCCTGCTCAGGTAGCTAACAAACTAAATGAGTATTTTGCATCTACATTCACACATGGGGAGTTATTCACAGAGGGGAATGCCAGAGGTGAATTAAACTCTGGCAGTGAGCTACATGATTTTGTAATAACTGAGAGCAAAGTGGAGGAGAAATTGTTGAAGTTAAAATAAGAAAGGCACCTGGGGTGGATGGGATCTATCCAATTATATTAAAGGAGGCAGCAAAGGAAATAAGCAAACCCTTAGCCATAATTATGAGAGCTTCCTTGGACTTAGGGAGATGCTCATGGACTGGGGATGTGCAAATGTGACACCAATCCACAAAGGAGTATCAAAGGGCGACACAAGTAATTACAGATCTGTTAGTTTAACTTCTGTTCCAGGGAAATTAATGGAGGCACTGGTTAAAGAAGCACTGCAGATCTGTGTCCAAGCTATAACAGCACTTCAGTTATAGCTTGGACACAGCATGGGTTTGTTAGACTTGTCTGACTAATTTTTATTGGATACTATGATGTGGTCACAAAGGAATTGGATGCAAAGGATAATTTTGATATCATATATTTGGATCTTAGAAAGGCTTTTGATACTGTTGCACATGGAAGACTGCTGGTGTGGCATTTGAGGCAAATGGCTGTTATGGATAAAAGGATGGGTGAGTGGGAGAAGACAGAGAGTAGTAATCAATGGACACTGCTCTTCATGGACTAATGTTATTAGTGGGATTCCCCAGGGTTCAGTGTTGGATCCATTGTTGTTTTCTGTATTTATTAATGATACTGATAATGGTATATCAGGCTTAATGTCCAAGTTTGCATGCTATACAAAGGTTGGCAGAGTTGTTAATGACAGAGAAAGTAATACTCTTGATCTGGTTATCAGCAGTGAACATTCATGTATTAGGAATTTGCAGATAAAAGAACCACTTGGTGGCAGTGATCACAGTGTACTGACGTGGGATTTACTTAAAGATTTAACTACTATCAGGGGTGAAGGAAAGGATTTTTGCTTCCGTAAAGGCGAGTACAGTGGTCTCCGACAGTTTTTAAATTCTGTACAGTGGGATCAATTGATGATGTTACCAACAGTAAATTCTAAGTGGGAAGCATTCAAGGAATTAATCGTGGAAGCTACTAAAAGTTTCATACCTATTAAGAAATATTGTTCAAGGTTTAGGCCTAAATGGTTGTCAAATGAACTAATGAGACTCGTAACAGAGAAGAAAAATGCATGGAATGCATATAAATTATCAAGCGACTCAGAAGCCTATGGCAGATATAAGTTAATCTGTAATCAGGTCACAAAGGAGGTTCGGCAGGCGAAGGCAGATTACGAGAAATCCTTGGCAAAAGATGCTAAGAAAAACAGCAAGGATTTCTTTACTTATATAAACTCTAAAAGGAAGGGGTGGAATCTGATTGGTCCACTTGACATCGATGGTTCGACTGTTGATGATCCTGCTCAGACAGCAAACAAACTGAATGAGTATTTTGCATCTACATTCACACGTGAGGAATTATTAAGGTTTGAAAATGGCAGAGGGTTATCAAATTGTAGCAGGGTGCTTAATGATCTTGTAATAACTGAGAGCAAAGTGGAAGAGAAATTGTTGAAGTTAAACGTAAGAAAAGCGCCTGGGGTGGATGGGATTTATCCAGTTATATTAAAGGAGGTGCCAAAGCAACTAAGCAAACCCTTAGCCATAATTATGAGAGCATCCTTGGACTCAGGGGAGGTTCCCACGGACTGGAGATGTGCAAATGTATCCCCAATTCACAAAGGGAGATCGAAGGGTGACACGAGTAATTACAGACCAGTTAGTTTAACTTCTGTTTCGGGTAAAATAATGGAGTCACTGGTTAAAGATGCATTGCAGGATCATCTAGACAAAACTGCAGCAATAATTCAGACACAGCATGAGTTTGTTAAGGGAAAGTCTTGTCTGACAAATTTGATAGGATATTATGATGTGGTTACAAAGGAACTGGATGCATAAAATAATTTTCATATCATATATTTGGATTTCAGGAAAGCTTTTGACACTGTTGTGCATGGAAGACTATTGTACAAATTGGAGCAGAATGGTATTAAGGGTAAGTTGCTACAATGGATAAAAGGATGGTTAAGTGGGAGAAGACAGAGGGTGGTAATCAATGGGTGCTGCTCTTCGTGGACTAATGTTATTAGTGCTGTCTCACAGGGGTCTGTGTTGGGTCCACTGTTGTTTTGTATATTTATCAATGATATTGATGAAGGTATATCAGGCTTAATGTCGAAGTTTGCAGATGATACAAAGACTGGCAGGGTTGTTAATGACAGTAATGGCAGTGTGCTACTGCAACAGGATCTAGATAATTTGGGCAAATGGGCTAAGAAGTGGCAACTGAAGTTTAACCTTGACAAATGCAAAGTACTGCATATGGGTAGAAGTAACCCCAGAGGAACGTACCAACTGTGTGGTTACTACACTTAAGGTGGTAGAAAATGAAAAAGACCTGGGAGTAATTGTGCAGTCAGATATGAAGTTCTCTGAGCAATGCAGACAGGCTGCCAGGGCAGGTCATGGGGTTTTGTCAATGATATATAGGAATTTTGCTAGCAGGGAAAAGGAGGTGATTATCCCTCTGTATAAGGCAATGGTCAGGCCACGCCTTGAGTACTGCGTGCAGGTCTGGAGGCCTCATTTTAAGAAGGATGTAGATTTACTTGAGCGTGTACAGAGAAGGGCAACAAGATTGGTGAGGGGAATGAAGGGATCCTCTTACCAAGAGAGGCTTAAGTTCTGCAAATTGCAGTGGCTGGAGACTAGGCACCTGCGCGGTGATCTGATTGAGGTATATAAGGCCTTGAATGGGTTGAGCACGCTGAATTCTGATGGGATCCTTTCACTTGTTCAGATTACGAACCTAAGGGGGCATAAATTCAAATTAAGAAAAGACAGATGTGGAATAGATGTGCAGAAATTTGCCTTTAGCCAGCGGGTGGTTAATTGCTGGAACAAACTTCCATCTGTCGTTGTGGAAGTTGATAGGTTGAATAAATTTAAGGAGAAACTGGACAGGCATTTGGAGGGAATGGTGTGATTTTTTTTTTTTTTTTTGGCTGATGCTGCATAAGCTCATACATTTGCTTTCTTGCATCACATGCCACTACTACTACTACTGCTACTACAGTATGCTGCTGCAACAGGATCTAGAAAAGTTGAGCAGATTGGCTGAGAAGTGGCAACTGAAGTTTAACATTTACAAATGTAAAGTATTGCATATGGGAAGCAGTAACCCCAGAGTAATGTATCAACTGTGTAGTAGAGAATGAAAAGGACCTGGGGATAATTGTGCAGGCAGATATGAAGTTTTCTGAGCAGTGCAGACGGTCTGCAAGAGTTGCTCATGGTGTCTTGTCAATGATATACAGGAATTTTTCTAGCAGGGATAAGGAGGTGATTTTCCCCTTGTATAAGGCAATGGTCAGGCCACACCTTGAGTACTCTATACAGGTCTGGAGGCCTTATTTTAAGAAGGATGTAGAGCTGTTGGAACGAGTACAGAGAAGGGCAACAATATTAGTGAATGGAACAAAGGGTTGCTTTTATGAAGAAAGGCTTAAGTTTTGCAAATAACTAGGCACTTGCAAGGCGATCTGATTGAGGTGTATAAAGTATTGAATGGTTTGAGCATGCTCAATGCTGATGGGATTCTTCCTCTTGCTCAGAATAATCGCCTAATAACCGAGAGGGCATAAATTCAAATTGAGGAAAGACGATTGTAGGATAGATGTGCGGAAGTTTGCCTTTAGCCAGCGTGTGATTGATTGCTGGAACAACCTTCCATCTGTCGTAGATGTTGATAGCTTAAATAGATTCAAGGCAGAACTAGACAAACATTTGGACCGAGTGGAAGTGTGAAATGAGAAGGGTTTTTTTTTTTTTTTTTTTGGCTGATGCTATATAAGCTTGTTTTCTTGCATCATATGCCTTTATTAATGCTAATGCTAAGTACAGCAAACCCCAAGCCAAGTTCGTGGCAACCAACGTGTGGTTTAATAGGTTCAAGCGTAGTGCTGGTTTTCAAAACATTAAAGTATGCGGGGAAGTTGTCAGTGCCGATTCTGCAGCTGCAGAGAAATTTTAGGTGTGTTGGAACCCCCCCCCATCTAAATCTCCACAGCCCTCAACTTCCACACTGGTGTGCTTATCCACTGGTGAGTTAATTCTGGCAGCGATGTTTGACAGGTAAAACTTGCTGATGTTATGCCTGTCTCCTCTCTTTTTGTAATTTTATGTTTGCAATTTTCGTAATTTTGTACACTTTTGTAATTTTTCCTGCGCATGAGATAAAAGAATGGAATAAATAATTCTGTTTACATGTTCGTCGCACATTTCATTTTGGCTTTAAATTCAGTCAAATTTGCAAGTGCTACATAATCATTTAGGGAAATTACAACTTATGTAAAATTCCATCTTATGTAGAGTTCCACGGAATGCAACCCTTATATAAGTTGGGAAGTGGCTGTATTTAGTATTAGCAATGGCCACATGTTGCAAGGAAGTCTATGGCTTATGCTGCACCAGCCAAAAAAAATAACAAATAAATAAAATACGTAGAATAAAATAAAAAAAAGAATAAAAATAAAATAATAATAAGAAGAAAATTAGAAAAAAATAATAAGAAGAAAAATTAAAAAAAAAAAATAATAATTAATAAGAGAAAAGGAAATAGACAACCTATGCGTTTTCCTCCTCCCATAGGTAATTTCCTCCTCTCATCCAGCTGACCTTTGAATTGAATTTCCCCAAACTGTCAGCCTCTACCACCCATGTAAGTAACTTATTCCAGTAATTTAAAATAAAATTTTAAATTATGCTGGCTAAAATAAAACTTTGTAATCCAGTCTAAACATCTTCCCGCGTAACTTGAAATTATGGCCCCTAGTTCTAGAATCATTTATAAACGTGAAAATTTTGTCCTCATTCATTTTACTTATACTTCCCACTGCCTTAAACAGTTCAATCAAGTCTCCTCTAAAGTGTCTAGTTTCCAAGCTCTGCAATATTCAAAGTCTTTCCTCATATGGACACCCTTTTACCAATCTCACCAGGCGAATTACCCGTCTTTGGATCCTTTCAAGAAATGCAATGTGTTTCTTTAGGTCCTGTCTCCATACTTGAACAGGGTATTCCAAGTGTGGTCTACTAGCAAATGTTTGATAAATCATCGATAGGACACCACGTGCCTTCCTTGCAACCAGTCTACAATGCTTGGAGAACTTCATGTTGGACCGTATTGTAATACCCAAGTCCCTTTCTTCCACTACTGACTTTAATTCAACTCCACCAAGTGTATAAGTTATTGGGGTTACTGTTCCCCAGGTGTAATACCTTACACTTTGCTGGATTAAAGCATAGCTGCCATTTTTCTGACCATCCCTGAAGTCTATCTAGGTCATTCTGGAGAAGCTCTGCTTGGCAGGGATCATTAACTACTCTATCAATCTTAACATCATCTTCAAATTTAGACCTCACGCCCCTATCCCTTCATCAACGTCATTTTTGAAAATCAAAAACAACAGTGGTCCTAATGCTGATCCAGTGGGGAACCCCATTTCTGACATCAACCCAATCTGAGGAATAATCATTTATCACAACCCTCTACCTCCTGCCCTGAAGTCATCCAGCTATTTATCTAAGAATTTTCCCTGTGATTCCAACTTGTTCCAACTTATAAAGTAACCGCTCATGTGGGACTGAGTCAAATGCTTTTCTGAAATCCAAATAAATAATGTCGAAATTATTTCCTAAGTCCAGCTCTTGAGTGACCTTGTCAGAATAGCTAACCAAATTAGTTAAACTTGATTTTCCCTTTACAAAACCATTCTGAGTATCCTTCAGAATTCCATTTATATCTAAATGATCCTGAATTCCACCCCTGATCATTGTCCATGATTTTCCCTACTACTGAAGTTAGACTAACCAGCCAGTAATTTCCCACTTCACTCTTAGAACCACCCTTATGTATCGGAGATACATTGGCGCTTTTCCATTCCAACGGGATCACTCCCGAGTCCATTTATGCTCTCATGATTAACCCCAATGGTTCAATGCATTCACTTGCCACTTCCTTTAAGATTATAGGGTACATGCCATCAATCCCAGGAGCTTTACTGACCTATAGGCTCAAAAGTTTTTTCATTAAATAAACAGTGAAATTTCCATAATCCCATACTTTCCTATTGACACAAAGGGGTTTTTCTTCTCTAAATATTGATGCAAAGTAACTGTTGAGTTCATTTGCAACTTCAGCTGATGTATCTAATACTATCCCACGTCCATCACATAAAGGTCTGATCTGGTTTTCCCTTCTCTTCTTTGCATTTATATATGTGAAGAATTCCTTATCTCCCCCTCCCCCCCTTTGCTCTTTTTACCAGCGATTTCTCATAATCTGTTTTTGCCAGCCTAACCTTTAATGTGGCACTATTACAGATAAAGTTGTAGCTGTTATAGGCTTCGGTACTTTTTATTGCTCCGTAACTTTTCCATTCCATCTTTTTCTGCTCAAATAATCTGGCAACTTCATTATTCATCCAACTTGGAATCCTCCTTCTGGAGTATTTTTTTATTGGTATACAAGCATCCAAGGCTTCTGTGATTAATGTTTTAAAGGTATACCATAATTCAATTGTATTTGCTCTCTGTGAGATATCTACCCAGTTAATAGAGGCCATGTAGCATCTTAACCGTCATAATTTCCTTTCCCATCCTTAACTACTGCTATCTTTCTCTTCATTGTCCACCGTAGAACTCCATGATGACTTCCTGCTATTGGTTCCAGTACTGTCAGCCCTATTATGTCATCTGGTTCATGAGTGATGATGAGGTCTAGCATATTCTTTTCCGTAGTACTTTCCCTGACATATTGATACAAATAACAATCATCTAGTTGATTTAAAATTTTAGTCCCCCATGCCAAATTTCCTTCCCATTTGCTCCAATCAATTAGAGGCAAATTAAAATCACCCATAATAAGACATTGATGCTTACTTGCCCATTCCATTTGCATGTAGAGGCTCTCATCATAATCTTCACAATCACCTGGCCTGGCCTTCTGTTTGTCAATTGTCTTCCCACTGTTCACAGAGGATGCAATTTCTTTCTCACACAGGCAATGTGCATCTGGAGTTTCTGCATCCACCTGAATCCAAGCAGCCTGGTCATATGCTCGAAGACTGCCATCAACAAGTATGTTACAAGCAGCCTCTGCTTGTTGTTATTAAAATCTGCTAATTCAAGGCTATTATTAGTGATCTCATCTTTTCCAGTACATTTTTTCCAGCAGTTTTCAATTGCTGTTGAGCTTACTTTCTCCCTTGCTAATACAGTGTTAATGTATGTGTGTTATGGGTGTTTAGGGGCACATAAGCTGCACTGGCTATAGTGCACCTTTCAGAGTTAATGTTTTCAGGAATTCTAGAACTTGCATTTCTGAGTTCGCAAACACCGGCAAGTAGTTCACCACGATAATTGGCTTTGAAAACTTGAATAATACCTAGCTTAAAATCTCCCTGCCCCATTCTGTCAAATTCATCTGTTGCCTCTGTCATTTTCCCACTTCCACTAATCACTTAGAACTCTTTGAAACTTGACTACCTCCCGTACAACTTTCCTAACAGTGAGGTAATTTTCCTTAGTGATTTTAATGTTCACAACTCCATCTGGCTTTGGTTTTCTAGTCACATGGAACCAACTGGTTGAGATGCTGTGGCTTTTCCAGTTACTAATGACTTCACACAGACTGTTTATTTACCTGCCAGAATACCAGAAAATCCTAACCACACAGCCAACACTTTTGATCTTTTTCTCACAAACAACTCTTCTAAGTACACAGTCAAGGTGAGTGGTACTCTAGTCACCTTAGATCACAACTTGGTGATGGTCTCTTCTCCAATGGAGCCTTTATCTCCTGGCCATTCTCAACCTCTTGTTGTTTGGCATTACAAGAATTCAAAATGGGATGATCTGTGAGATTTCTTCTTTTCCTAGGTCAGATTTTCAAATCTTCTCATGTCAATGTTTGCTCAGATCATGTCTGAAATTATTCTTGTAGGGATGAAATTCTTTATTCCACACTCCACCTTAAAATCTTGTCCTTTATCTAAACTTTGGTTTTCTAATGTTCTAAGGCTGTTCAAAATAAGAATGTTGTTGCATATCGCAATTGGCTTACATCCAAATCTCCGGGTTCATTTTCTGCCTACACCAAAACTCATAATAATTGTAAAGTAATTATTAATCAGTCCAAACTAGATTTTGAACAGGCTAAGAGTAGAAAACTTACTTCTTGTCCAAATGGTAGTTGAGCATTCTGGTTGTCTGCCAAAGCTATTGGCCACATCTTTTGCCCATCTCTATTCCCACCTCTGACAAAACCAGATGTTCTATTGCAACTTCAGCCAAAGATAAAGCTGACCTGCTAGCATCATACTTTTCTTCTAACTCATGTATTGATGATCTTAGTAAAACATCTCCTAACATTCCCAATACACTCCATTCAATGCCTCCTGTGATTTTCTATCAAAAGGTTGTCAGAAGGATTTTGATCAATCTTGATGATAAGAAAGCTCCAGGTTTTGATGGTATTTTTCCACTTGTTCTCAAAGCCTGTGCTTCTGAGCTTACTATTGTTCTATGTTGCTTTTTTTTTTAATTTTCTTATTTCAAAGGTATTTTCCCTTCTGCTTGGAAATTTGCTCATATCCAGCCAGTTCCTAAAAAGGGTGACAAATTTCTCCCATCCAATTATCATCCCATTGCACTTTATAAAGTAATGGAAAAATCTGTTAACTACCAACTCCTAAACTATCTAGAAACCTTCCATATGATGAAGGATTGCCAGTATGGATTCCTTCAGTCGAGGTACTGGTAATATACTGGCTTATGTTACCCATCCCAGACACAATAGGAGGGAGTATATGATGAGAGCCTTGTCGATCAATTCGGCCCTGGAAAGATTGTGCAAGGCTCAAGGGGTAGAATTTTTTTCAGCCTGGACTGTACTTGTTAACAGGAGAGATTGCTTCTACAGGGATGGGATACACTTAAATAGAAAGGGTGCAAGAATATTTGTGATGCTATCGAGGCAGTGTTAGGTGAGTCGGAAAACTGCTAGCCTGGGGGGAGACAAAGACCAATAGATTGACAGTAGCCACTGGCAGAGGTGAAAGAGATTCTTGCACTGCTTCTATTAGAATGAGCAGAAGCCTGAAAAACAAGATGCATGGTATTTCAGAGACTGCTGGGAGCCATTGCGGTACAAGTAAACACATGGGTTGTGTTAGGGTAGCTAAGAATAGAAACAGGTGCAGGTATACTTGTGTGTACACCAATGCTAGGAGTTTAGTAAATAAATTTGATGAATTTGAGGTATTGCTCAAAACATCAAAGGCAGATATTGTTGGGATATCAGAGATGTGGTGTCACACAGATATAAGGGATGCAGAACTGCAATTTGGGGAGTACAACGTCTACAGAAAGGATAGACAGGATGGGGAGGGGTTATGCTATTAGTTAAGAAACACATAAAAACCAAGGAAGTGAAGCCAGTCGACATCGCTGGACAGTGCAGTGTTGAGTCAGTTTGGTGTGACCTAAGCATTGGGAGATCAAAATTGAGAGTAGGAGTGTGCTATAGGCCTAATGACTCTGATGAGTATAATAAGGAACTGTACAGAGAAATAGAGTGGGCCAGTAAATCAGAGAGTCTTATAATGGGAGATTTTAATTTCCCAGATATTGACTGGAATTTGGGGGCTGGTTACTCACGCACTAGCAGGGCTTTTGTGGATTTATTGGATGATTGTTTTCTACATCAGCATGTTCGGGAGGCAACTAGAGGGAGTAATACTCTTGATTTGATTATCAGCAGTGATTCTTCATGCATTAAGAATCTGCAGATAAATGAACCACTAGGTGGCAGTGATCACAGTGTGCTGAAGTGGGATTTACTCAAAGAGGTAACTACCATTAGGGGTAAAGGGAAGGGTTATTGCTTCCGTAAAGGCGACTACGATGGACTGAGACAGTATTTAAATTCTGTACAGTGGGACCAACTGATGATGTTACCAACAGCAAATTCAAAATGGGAAGCATTCAAAGAACTTATCTTGGAAGCTACTAGGCTTTACATACCAACTAAGAAATATTGTTCAAGGTTTAGGCCAAAATGGATGTCAGATGAACTAATGAGGCATATGGCAGAGAAGAAAAATGCATGGGATACTTACAAATTAACACATGACACAGAAGCCTATGATAGATACAAGTTGATATGCAACCAAGTTACAAAGGAGGTTAGGCAGGCGAAGGCAGATTACGAGAAATCCTTGGCAAGGGATGCAAAGAAAAACAGCAAAGAGTTCTTTACTTATGTAAACTCTAGAAGGAAGGGGATGAATCAGATTGGTCCACTTGATATTGATGGGTCAACTGTTGATGATCCTGCTCAGGTAGCTAACAAACTAAATGAATATTTTGCATCGACATTCACACATGAGGAGTTATTCAGCAAGGGGAATGCCAGAGGTGTATTCAACTCTAGCAGTAAGCTACAGAATCTTGAAATAACTGGGAGTAAAGTGGAGGAGAAACTGTTGAAGATAAACACAAGAAAGGCACCCGGGGTGGATGGGATCTATCCAGTTATATTAAAGGAGGCAGCAAAGGAAGTAAGCAAACCCTTAGCCATAATTATGAGAGCTTCCTTGGACTCAGGGGAGGTACCCATAGACTGGAAATGTGCAAATGTGACCCCAATTCACAAAGGAGGATCAAAGGCTGACACAAGTAATTATAGACCTGTGAGCTTAACTTCTGTTCCAGGAAAATTAATGGAGGCACTGGTTAAAGAAGCACTGCAGGATCATCTAGACAAGACTTCAGTTATAGCTCCGACACAGCATGGTTTTGTTAAGGGGAAGTCTTGCCTGACCAATTTGATTAGATACTATGATGTAGTCACAAAAGAATTGGATGCAGAGAATAACTTTGATATTATATATTTGGATTTTAGAAAGGCTTTTGATACTGTTGCACGTGGAAGACTGCTGCACAAATTGGAGCAGTGTGGCATTGGTGGCAAATTGTTGCTATGGATAAAGGGATGATTTAGTGCCAGAAGACAGAGTGGTAATTAATGGACACTGCTCATCGTGGACTAATGTTATTAGTGGAGTCCCTCAGGGCTCAGTGTTGGGTCCATTATTGTTTTCTGTATTTATAAATGATATTGATGATGGTATATCAAGCTTAATGTCCAAGTTTGCAGACGATACAAAGGTTGGCAGGGTTGTCAAGGACACTACTGACACTATGCTGCTGCAACAGGATCTGGAAAGGTTGAGCAGATGGGTTGAGAGGTGGCAAATGAAGTTTAACATTGACAAATGTAAAGTACTACACATGGGAAACAGCAACCCCAGAGCAACGTATCAACTCTGTGGTACTACACTGACAGTGGTAAAGAATGAAAGGGACTTGGGGGTGGTTGTGCAGGCAGATATGAAGTTCTCTGAGCAGTGCAGATGGGCTGCAAGAGTAGCTCATGGAGTATTGTCAATGATATACAGGAATTTTTCCAGCAGGGATAAGGAGGTGATTATTCCATTGTATAAGGCAATGGTCAGGCCATCGAAGATACAGTACCTAGAGTACTGTATACAGGTCTGGAGGCCTCATTTCAAGAAGGATGTAGAGCTGCTGGAACGAGTACAGAGAAGGGCAACAAGATTAGTGAATGGAACAAAGGGGTGCTCTTATGAAGAAAGGCTTAAGTTTTGCAAATTACAGTGTCTGGAGACTAGGCACCAGCGAGGTGATCTGATAGAGGTGTATAAAGCCTTGAATGGTTTAAGCATGCTGAATGCTGATGGGATTCTTCCTCTAGCTCAGAAAAATCACCTGAGAGGGCATAAATTCAAATTGAGGAAAGACAGATGTAGGATAGACGTGCGGAAATTTGCCTTTAGCCAGCGGGTGGTTGGTTGGTGGAACAGTCTTCCATCCCTTGTGGTGGAGGTTGATAGCCTAAATAAGTTTAAGGCTCAGCTGGACAGGTATTTTGAATGAACAGAGGGGTGAAGTGGAAGTGGGTTTTTTTTTTTTTTTTTTTTTTTTTGGCTGATGCTGCATAAGCTTGCTTTCTTGCATCAAATGCCTCTACTAATGCTAATGCTAATCTATGGACAAAAAGTCAATGGAAAAGTTTGGCAAAACTCAAGCAGTTGTTCTTGGCATTTCAAAGGCTTTTGATCATGTTTGGCATAAAGGTCTCCTAAATAAGCTTCCACTTTCCAATGGTTTTCCAACTGTTTTTTTAAATTGGGTATCCAGTTTTCTCCCTGACTGCTCACTGCAGGTGATAGTAGATGGCTCTGCTAACTTCTCTACTAATGGAGGTGTTCCCCAAGGTTCCATTCTTTCTCCTACTCTTTACCTCTTGTATATTAATGACCATCCATTGACTTTCCATATGGAAAGCTGATCCATATTTTTGCTGATGACAGCACATTGCATTCCATCTTCCAGTTTGAGAAACCTGCCCTGCATAGACAGCTTCAACTTCTCAGATATCCACTACAAATTCCTTAAATGCTGATCCAGGTAATTCTTCAGTAGAGTAAAGATAATTTGGTTGATTTCAATCCTTCTAAAACTCTGGCTCATCTTATATCTTGCAAAATGGATTCTTCATCGAAGATAAGCTGCTATGCTTATCTTCAATAACATTCTGATTTCTAGACAAGATTGCATATCTCTATTGGGGATTTTGCTGACTTCTAATCTGTCTTAGCATAAGCACATAACAAATATTGCTCTCTCTGCATCTAAAAAGTGAATTTTCTCTTTTGCTCTTGTTTTACTTTTCTTCTAAACAGCTACCCACTCTGTACAAATTGCAAATCCTCCCTAACATGGAATATCTGAGACATTGCCATAAAACCCTCTCAGGCTTGTGGATTTCATTCAAAGGAGGGCAGTTAGGTTAATTAATGACCCATCTCTAACAAAGTCTCTCTTTCTCTCATAGATGTTCTCTTTCTGCTACATGCTTTTTATATAGATACTTCCATGGACACTTTTCTTCTGAATTGGCTTCTATAATTCCTGCTCTCTCTCTTCCAAACCTGTTTAAACATGTGCTACAACCAGTCAACATCCTTTTACTGACCAACTTCAAACCCACAGAACCAGCTTTCCTTCTTCCTCATTTATTCTTGCAACTTCTGTTTCTGGAACAACTTCACTTCATATGGATTTCATGAAAATTACAAACAGAAATTCAAGTCAACAAGTATCTTCTTCAACACATGCATGGTACTAAGTACTAGGGGTTTTAATACCTCTTGTGCTTGGGATTTCATAAAAAATATATATATAAAATAATAAATTATTTAAAAAATATTGCTTGTTTCTTTTTAGTCACCTTGTATAACATTTTCAAACTGGCTTTTGTGTATCTCTGTTTAGTAGCTACCTGATGACAACTTTCTGTGATAATAGAACTTTTTGAGTGCTTACATTGATTTCTTTTATAAATACCCAGTATTCTTTATAAGGATGGTATTGATTCAGAGACAGTCTCTGACATTTAAGAATCATTAAAAAAAAAAAAAAAAAAAAAGAGGGGAAAATCGATTGTCTTTGATTTTAGACAGTTATGATTATAAGATAAGATATATATATATTTTTTTTTTGGTAGTAAATTGCTTTACAATTATTTTTTTTTTAATTGAAACAGTATCTGAGTAGAGGAGAAATAGTCTGGGCAAGGTTAGGTACTGCATCTTGGTGGCCTGCCTTGGTTATACAAGGTGATGATTGTGGTAAACCTTCAGCAAGCCATGATCATAACTGGGTGTTCTGGTTTGGAGATAACAAAATCTCACAGGTCGGTTCTTTATTCTATAAAGAGTTTTCTATAGTTAAAAACTGATATTAGTTTAAAAATAAGAATTTTATAATAATCAGTATATTAATTTTAAAAAGTGATGAATGACTGGTTGCCTATTGGCTTTCAAAGCAGTTATTTTAAATTACTTTGGAAGCCAGTGAGTAACCATTTCTGTCATAAGTTCAATTTTAATTGAGCAGATGACAGAATATCACACATTTTATACCTGATATGCTGAAAATTTTATAATTTTTCTAAAAATTGTCATGTTTATTTTATACAGTATTATTATGCTATCTTTATATTTTTATTCACTACAATAAATAAATTGATTCAAAAATATTTTTCTGTATTTATATATTTTTGAAGATACTTAATTTTATTTATAATGAGATTAGAATTTTTATCTCTGTTGCAGTGGGGTCAGATTATAAGTAGACTGCATGTGCATTATCCATAAATATTTTATTTTTATGTGTTGGTGCTTTATATTAAAGTCTAATCTTTTATCATAATGAAGAAAGAAGCTCCCTGAGCAAACAAGTTGGTCATTGTTGGTATAACAGATAACTTAATGTGATAATTGCATTTGTTAATTAGTATTCTGTCAAAGTCTTCAGTTTCCAAAAGACCAACAGTAGAAATGGCCTTTATTAATTAAACCTGTCTTTGATTATTTATTATAATGATTTTCCTCTGTAACCCCTATTAGGCACAATTGTGCAGTTTGGGACACCAAAAACAGAAAAACTTAAAATTTAAATATCTATTAGAATATTTCAATGAAATATTCTAACAGATGTTTAAATATCTGTGAATAGTTATACTAAAATTAGTATTTTGGTATAACTATTCACTTCAATCTACATTAATTATTTTTAATTAGAAAAGTATAGCCATAAAGAATTGAGAGCTTTGGATTTGGCTTCAATTTTGCCCACTTCATACCACTGTGTGTTGGAAATGGGATAGTTTGGAAAAAAAACTAAATGGTGTGTAAAGTAAGCTACACACTCACTCTTGGGTTTTGCTACACTTGCCAGAGGATTAACAGGTTCTTGCTTAATGATCCTTTTTCCAGGAATTTTCTCCTTATGATAATTGAGTCACTCAAAATTTGTCAGTTGTCCCAAAATGATTATCTCTCTATGTTTCAATAGCAAAAGCTTAATTTATGGTGCTCACCTTGGACGATCTGCAGGGTGAATGAATGACTAAAATTTTTGGGTTTGGGTGATTTAAAGTTAAGTAGATTAATTGGTAAGTTTACGGGATCAAAATAAATTAATTAAAAACGGAATTAAAATATGCGCAAGGAAGCAGAAGTGCACAACTCTGTCCCTGGTTGTCATGGAGAATTAATTAATCAAGAACTCTAAAATATGTGAAATAGATGAGGTCAATAGTCATAATGGTAGACTTTCATTTTGTTAAAAACATCTTCAGTTGGCAAAGTTTAGTGGAGAGAGAATGCGTACTGTATTTAAAGAAATTTTATGTTCCCGTGATGCACTTTGCGACATGCGGAAATCTCAAGTGTGTGACATTCAAACCGGGGAAAAGTTGGAGGATAGTTTGGCATTTATGATGTTTAATTTAGAGTGGTGACGGAACCATTCTATGATGAGGGCTTCGTATTGGAGAATTTTGTAAATGGTTTTTAGTTTTACTATGGTAATGGCTGAATCAACTAGGGGTGGGTGTGGTTGTGGGAATGCACATGTAATGTGAGCTCGGTACTGGATTATCCTGTTCTGAAACTGTTATAGTGATAATATGCCCGTGTATTAGAGGTTTTAGTGGAACCGAATTTTGTTGTAGTACTTCCAATATAGCAAACATTGCAATTTTGTTGGCATTTAATCAAATATATAATGTTGTTCATATCACTTGTCGAGTATTTATGTGTTTCTTTATATGTATTGAATAAAGATCCAAGTTTGTTATATGCGGAAAACATAAGTGTAATGTCTGTGCCCGCAAACACTCGGCAGAATTGTCCCGCAAGACTACTATGGTAGGAGAGGATGATATGTGTGTTTCCTTTTGTGGTATGTTTAGTTGAATTATTGGTGTTGTTTTTTGCAATGGAAATAATATGTTGAATTAAATGAGGTGGGTAGTCTCTAGCCATGAACTTTTTTTGTGAGGTATTGTAGCTCAGTAGATAAGTCGTCGTGTGAAGTGCTGTATTTTATGGCGTTATGGATTTCATTGTAAAGAATAACTTTCTTTGTGCTGAGTGGGTGGTGTGATGCAAAGTGTAAATATTTGCCTGTGTGTGTGTTTTTTCTAAAGATCTTGGTTCCCAGTCTGGTGCCTGTTTTGTATATAGTAAGGTTGAGAAAGTTGTTTTGTTTATTAACTTCTATTTCAAGTGTGTATTTCAATATATCATGTATTGAGTTGAATTTAGTAAAAAGGTTGTCAGTTGTGATTCTATTTCCAATTATAAGTATATCATCTGTGTATCATATGTATAGTTTTATCCCAGAAGGATAAGGCTGTAGGATTTGGTTTTCTGTTGTGGCTAAATAAATCTCAGATAAAGGAGCAGAAATACCTAGACCCATGGGTAGGCCAAATGTTTGTTGGAATATTTGGTTATGGAACCTGAAGTGTCTGGCCTCTAGTAGTAATGAGGTAAGTTCTAGGATATTGTTGATGGAGAGAGAGAGGTACGGTTGATTAAAGTATTGTCTGTCATTAGGTATTCACGTAAGGCGTGTAATGTGAATGGTATGTATGTTTGTGTATAATGATACTACGTCAAAAGACGCTAAGATGTCTTTGTCGGAGATTATGGTGGTACTTATTTTTCCGAATACTTGATTGGTGTTGCTGATTTTAAATTTAGAGAATTTTGTGAGGGGGGAATATAATTTTTACTAGAAAAGTGGATAAATTGGCGAAGGCAGATTTATCAAAAATACTCATTAAGTATTTTACCAACAAACTGCACATTTCATTTCTACAGAAATGTCTCAATCATAACGTAATTCCCAAATTTGCTCGCATTTTTCCTAAAAAACGTTTGCAAAAAATACCTGCACCATCATACACCAAACCTCTATCGCTATTATACGAGAAGAACTACTTAAAGGTTTAATAAAAAATACCAACTGTTACACCAAATACATCAATTAAGATCTAATCTTAAAAAAGAAATGCCACCCCGAATTTGGACAGAATTCACTAATCTCAACAACATATGCATTAATGCAGCCCTCCAAGACGTAACACAAAGGCACACTAAGAAATGGATTATGCTTACACAAAAAACAAAAAATCCCCCACAAATCTCTACCGTTAATATTTCTTCAAAAACCTTTACTACTGCTCAACTCGCAGGATTGGAACACAGGTTTAATTTCGCCATAAGAGACCACCATTACCCCCATAAAAGATTGTATAATAGAACTACAAACAAAACTCGAACATCACCCTGATAAGTGGCGTATCATACACCAAACCAACGCTATTATTAATTCAAAACTCACCTCTCAACCAAACATAAAAAAACCACAGCTACTTGATATACAAAAATTAAGTAACACCCCTGATATCATTATACAAAAAGCAGACAAAGGCGACACAACTGTAATCCTAGACAAAAACACCTACATAGAAAAAATTGAACAAATCCTCTCTGATCAAGATACCTACAAAATTGACAATACCTACAATATTTCCAAACTCAAAAATAAACTCGATGAAATCCTAAGGAGACTCAGATCAAACGAAGAAATCACCCTACACACCCTACAACAGATCAGCATACATAACAATATCCTCCCACACATGTTTGGTATTAACAAATTACACAAACCTGGCCACCCCCTAAGACCAATAATTTCCTTTTGCAAATCTGCCTTCGCCAATTTATCCACTTTTCTAGTAAAAATTATATCACCACTCACAAGATTCTCTAAATTTAAAATCAGCAACACCAATCAAGCATTCGGAAAAATAAGTACCACCATAATTTCCGACGAAGTCATCTTAGCGTCTTTTGATGTAGTATCATTATACACAAACGTACACATACCATTCACATTACAAGCCTTACATGAATACCTAATGGCAGACAATACTTTAATCAACTGTACCTCTCTCTCCATCAACAATATCCTAGAACTTATCTCATTACTACTAGATGCCAGACACTTCAGGATCCATAACCAAATATTCCAACAAACATTTGGCCTACCCATGGGTCTAGGTATTTCCGCTCCTTTATCTGAGATTTATTTAGCCACAATAGAAAACCAAATAGTAGTCTTTACCCTTCTGGGATAAAACTATACATACGATACACAGATGATATACTTATAATTTGAAATTGAATCACAATTGACAACCTTTTTACTAAATTCAACTCAATACATGATAGATTGAAATACACACTTGAAATAGAAGTTAATAAACAAATCAACTTTCTCAACCTTACTATATACAAAACAGGCACCAGACTGGGAACCAAGATCTTTAGAAAAAACACACACAGGCAAATATTTACACTTTGCATCACACCACCCACTCAGCACAAAGAAAGCTGTTCTTTACAATCAAATCCATAACGCCTTAAAATACAGCACTTCACACGACGACTTATCTACTGAGCTACAATACCTCACAAAAAAGTTCATGGCTAGAGACTACCCACCTCATTTAATTCAACATATTATTTCCATTGCAAAAAACAACACCAATAATTCAACTAAACATACCACAAAAGGAAACACACGTATCATCCTCCCCTACCATAGTAATCTTGCGGGTCAATTCCACAGAGTGTTCACGGGCACAGACATTACACTCATATTTTCCGCATATAATAAACTTGGATCTTTATTCAATACATATAAAGAAACACATAAATACTCGACAAGTGATATGAACAACATTATATATTTGATTAAATGCCAACAAAATTGCAATACTTGCTATATTGGAAGTACTACAACAAAATTTGGTTCCACTAAAACTTCTAATACACGGGCATATTATCACTATAACAGTTTCAGAACAGGACAATCCAGTACCGAGCTCACATTACATGTGCATTCCCACAACCACACCCCCCCTAGTTTATTCAGCCATTACCATAGTAAAACTAAAAACCATTTACAAAATTCTCCAATACGAAGCCCTCATCATAGAATGGTTCCATCACCACTCTAAATTAAACATCATAAATGCCAAACTATCCTCCAACCTTTCCCCGGTTTGAATGTCACACACTTGAGATTTCCGCATGTCGCAAAGTGCATCACGGGAACATAAAATTTCTTTAAATACAGTACGCATTCTCTCTCCACTAAACTTTGCCAACTGAAGATGTTTTTAACAAAACGAAAGTCTACTGTTATGATTATTGGCCTCATCTATTTCACATATTTTAGAGTTCTTGATTAATTAATTCTCCATGACAACCAGGGACAGAGTTGTGCACTTCTCCTTCCTTGCGCATATTTTAATTCCGTTTTTAATTAATTTATTTTGATCCCGTAAACTTACCAATTAATCTACTTAACTTTAAATCACCCAAACCCAAAAATTTTAGTCATTCATTCACCCAAATAACAACTGCAGATCGTCCAAGGTGCGTACCATAAATTAAGCTTTTGCTATTGAAACATAGAGAGATAATCATTTTGGGACAACTGGACAAATTTTGAGTGACTCAATTATCATAAGGAGAAAATTCCTGGAAAAAGGATCATTAAGCAAGAACCTGTTAATCCTCTGGCAAGTGTAGCAAAACCCAAGAGTGAGTGTGCAGCTTACTTTGCACACCATTTAGTTTTTTTAATTTTTTTTTCCAAACTATCCCATTTCCAACACACAGTGGTATGAAGTGGACAAAATTGAAGCCAAATCCAAAGCACCCAAATAACAACTGCAGATCGTCCAAGGTGAGTACCGTAAATTAAGCTTTTGCTATTGAAACTTAGTCCAATCACACGGTACTTTAAAACATTCTATAATTATCTAATTATCTCTCTATACATTAAAAAAGTTTTCCCTCCTAGTGATATACAGTAAACCCTCGCTATTCGCGGGGGTTACGTTCCTGAGAAATGTCGCGAATACCGAAAACGCAAATACTGAGTTATGGCTCCCATAGTAATAAAGGGGTTCCGTTCCTAAGTATGAAATATATAAGAAAAACTAGTCTAAAATTTTGTCTATGTATGTATTATATGTACCTTCATAATATGACTGTACATGACAGTACATAGTGAAATGCAAGCATATGGCATCGAAATGAAAATAAGAAACAATTTAATATTAAATGTAATATTTATTAGAAATTTCAAACAAATCTTTCAAATCAGCGCCTTTGCTAGCAAAAAAAAAACATCCCGCCAGTGCTATCACCAGTTTCGCTAAAGTGTTGATAAAGAAGTTTTGCCTTTTCACGAATGATGAGTGAACTTAACGGAATTTTATTTTGAATTCGGTCTTCTATCCACAGATTTAAAGGTTTTACATTTTTTTTTTATTTAACATCACGAGTTACAGAGCAAATTTTTGAAGCAATTAGCGCGGTTTCACGGACACTACGGCAGATTTTTTCTTCCGATTTCTTGTTTGATCGTACCGTTGACTCATTGATTTTATAATGTTTTGCCACTGAGGAGACACTTTCACCTTTAGAAATTTCGTCTAATAACTCAATTTTATTCGCTAGTGTCATCACCTTCTTTGATATTTTCACATTTCTCTTTTTATTCGTAGCCATATTTTTGTAGGGGTTAGAAAGAACTTGACCACAATAAAGTCACTTTCTTCCGTTAACGCACTCGAAAAAGTCTGTTTTACACTGCAAAACGGTAGAGTTATCATTTTTGTAAGCATATCAATTTATAAATTGATAAATTTATTCAATTTATAAACATATAAATTAAAATCAAACGACGAAACCTTCCATGACTAACACATACTGAACAAGGATTAGCGAGAAACATCCACGCTCGCGATTTTTTCACCCCTCTCCCCCCACCCACTGAGCGCTGTTTTGACCGGGAAAGATAATTTTAGCCACGCCCATGTTTTTTATGGCGGAAAATATTCACGGCGTTTTAAAATTCACATTTTTTTAGGTTTCATTTTATAATAAATCGGCGATCGCGAATACGCGAAACCGCGAATACAGATACCGCGAATAGCGGGGGTTTACTGTATTTTTTTTTTTGTTTATGAAAACCCCAAACACGAGAGATATTAGAATCTATAGTACTTAGTACCGTGCTTGGGTTGGAGGTTGAGAAGATGAAAGAAGATATTTGTTGACATTAGACTTGAACTTCTGTAGACTGTAATTTTCAGGAAATACGTATGATTGACGGTTGTTCCAGAAAACAGCAGTTAAATGAATAAACGAGGAAGATGAAAAGTTGGTTCTGTGAGTTTGAAGTTCGACAGTAAATGGATGTTGGCTGATAGCGACATGTGTTTGGACTGTTTTGAAAGAGAGAGCAGGAATTATAGAAGCCAATTCAGAAGAACAGTGCCCATGGAAGTATCTGTAGGTAAGGCATGCAGCAGAAACAGTACGTCTATGAGACAGTGAGTACTCTGTTAGAGATGAGTCATTAATTAACCTAACTGCCCTCTTTTGAATGGAATCTAGAAGCCTGAGAGAGGTTTTGGTGGCACCACCCCAGATGTGGGAAGAATATTCCATGTTAGGGTGGATTTGCAATTTGTACAGAGTGAACAACTGTTTGGAAAAAAAGGATCACTGAGAGCAAAAGGGAAAACCAAGTTTTTTAGATGCAGAGGAAACAACATTTGTAATGTGCTTGCGCCAAGAGAGAGATTAGAAGTCAAGGTAATCCCCAAAAGAAATATATCATCTTGCCTAGAAATTGGAGTGCCACCAAAGATAAGAATAGGAGCAGAAGAATCCTTTTTGCAAGATATGACAAGACTGAGTTTTAGAAGGATTGAAATCAACTAAGTATCTTTGCCTCACTAGAGAATTACCTGAAGATTGGCATTTAAGGAATTGGTAGTGGATATTCGAGAAGTTGAAGCTGATTGAGCAGGGCAAGGTTTCTCAAAATGGAAAGTGGAATGCAATGTGCTATCATCGGCAAAAGTATGGATAGGATTTCCAGTCAATGGAAGAAGGTCATTAATATACAAGAGGAAAAGAGTGGAAGAAAGAACTGAACCTAGGGGAACACCAACTTGAGTGGAGAAGTTAGAAGACAGAGAGTCATCTATCATCACCCTCAGTGAGCAATCAGAGAGAATGCTGGATAACCAATCACAAAAAACAGTTGGCAAACCATAAGATGGAAACTTGTTTAGAAGACCTTTATGCCAAACACAATATAGAAAGAATCCTTGATGAGAATCAACCGAAAGAGCAAGCTGGCTTTAGGACAGGATTCTCAACTATGGATCACCTTCACATAATATCACAGCTAATGGAGAAAGCAAATGAATATAAAACACCATTATGCCTGGCATTTGTGGATTATGAAAAGGCATTTGACTCCCTACAGCATAAGGCAATGTTTCGGGCACTGGAAAGACAAGGCATAGATACCCCATATATTATGATTTTGAAGAAAATATATGAGAGTGCTACCTCCTTTATTAGACTAGACAAAGACAGTAGGAAATTTAAAATCAAGAAAGGAGTTCGACAAGGAGACACAATATCTCCGAAGCTGTTTACTGCTGCCTTTGAGGAAGCTTTCAGAAGATTAGACTGGTCGCAGAAAGGAGTCAATGTGAACGGAGAGTACCTAAACCATTTACGATTTGCAGATGACATTGTGGTCATAAACCACGATCCCAAAGAATTAGAGGAAAATCTTAATCAGTTATGCACAGTTAGTTAGGATTTTGGACTAAAGATGAATATGGCTAAAACAAGAGTAATGATGAACAAGTATGCCACAGAAAGGGAAATAATGATTGAAGGAGCAGTAATTGAAAAGATGGAGTCATATACTTATCTGGGATAAGTTATTAGCTGTAATAATGATAAGTGGCTGGAAAGTCAAGAGAAGAATAAATTTTGGATGGATAGCATTCAGGAAATATAGTCACATACTGAAGAGCAATATACCAGTTTGTCTGAAACGTAAAATAATGAACCAATGTATACTCTCCACCATGACTTATGGAAGTGAAACTTGGGCACTCACCAAAAGAATGGAAGATAAGCTGAGAACTACACAGCGAAGAATGGAACGAATTATATTGGGAATCAGACTGTTAGATAAGAAGAGAAATATATAGATTAGGCAGCAAACTCAAGTAAAGGACATTCTTATCAAAACTAAAAAACTAAAATAGTCTTGGGCAGGACACAGCTCGAAGACATGATGACAGATGGACTAAGAAAATAACAGAATGGTATCCAAGAGGAGCTAGAAGAAAACCTGGAAGACAAAGGCAGAGATGGATAGATGAAATTCATTCAGTTTGTGGGTAGTAAATGGGTGGCCAGTGTTCAAAACAGAAGGAACTGGAAAGTTGCTGGAGAGGCCTTCATCCTGCAGTGGATTGAAAATGGCTGATGATGATGATTCAAGAAATTCTGGATCAGTTCTTTCTTTTCAGAGATTGGGAAAAAGCATTTTGGTTGATTTGACAAAAGTACAGTAAATCCTCGCTAATCCATTACATTTAATCCAGATGTTGGATAATCCGGATCGAAATACGAAAAATTCTTTCACAGTTGAGTACTATACTTTGAAAGACACATGGGATTTAGGAAGACAGAATGAGTCACTCTGACTGCGCAGAGAGAGAGATGGAACATACAGCATATTGTCTTGCGTGTTGTTCAGTATTGTTGTTGACTCTGAGTCGGACAATGTTATTGCTTATATCACTTCATTTGCATACTTCTTTATACCTATATGTGTACATATTTTATATATTATGTGTTTATATAATTGTTGGCTAAACCACAACATCCTTCCCTTGTGGGGGTCCTCATATGTAGACTGTTACATCATTTTTTTGATAGTTATTAGTTATGCCTTTAATGCTATCAGATGTGCCTGCAAAATCTAATAGCGTCCCTTTATTTTTTACAATGTTGCGTATAGTTTGGTTGCCAGGTGGACAGGAGCGGCAGCGCGTAGCACACACTTCTTGATTAGACCAGGGTTCAAGCCCGTGACCACCAAATATGGAGGATGCGGAAAGGTCAGGGAATGACCACCGCATATCCCTGGAGCAATATGGCCTTAGTTGCTAATGCTTCTAAAAACCAAATAACAACAACAAACATGGTTTGGTTACCAACATTATAATGGTTCATTAAAGATTTAACTGAAGCACCGTTTTCAAAATTTTGAATGATTTTAAGGTTTTTTTTTTTTTTTCAATTGAAAACACAACTCTTTTGTGTTTACCCATCATTTTCATGATTTCTAAACAAAAAATATATATATTTACTATAAAAAAATATTTCAACGCACCTGACATAACAAAATAAAATTTGTCTTTTTGCTGTGTGATGGAACACAACGATCAATGCAACGCACTAAAACAAACCAAACATTCGTTCCCTTTCTATTGGTTTTTTTTTTTTTTTTGAGTGACAGGTGTGAAAACGGGGGTTGCAGGATAATAGGTACATTCGTCTCACAATCACAACTTGTAAAGCCACTTCTTATTGCTTATTAACAACTTGCAAAACATCTCATTATACTTATTCTATTTATTAATTTTTTTTTTACTTTGGTGTCTTGAAGTGTCCCGGTTAATCCGATCCCGGCGAATCGAGAGTCTGCTGTACAACTTTTGGGTCTTTTATCGATGGATAAATATATTGTCTTTTTATAGTTTTTAAATAAAGGCACTACAGTGATGTTTTTTTTTTTTTTTTTAATTTATTTTCATCAGCAGTACATTTTCTATTTATTTATGTTTTACGGGTTTTTTTTCTTTTAGGGGTATCTTTTGCTTCACTAATAAGGATTATCACTTAATCCAGATGACCCCTCCCCCCCAACCCCATTTAATCCAGATTACAAGGGTTTACTGTATTTCTTAATGAATGTCTTTTATTTACATTTTTATCATATGTACCTTGATCTAAATGAAGTTAATCTGTAATGAAAGTATATAGATATTTTGTCAGTTTATAACAGGGAAATGAATTGTCAAATGTTGGCTTCTTTTTTTTTAGATTCCTAATAAAAAAATTATGCCATTTGTGGGACAATTTCACAATAAATTCAGAAATACTGGAGGGAGCAAGTTATATCAGAAAGCAGTTTTAGAAGCGCTTCAGGTGTGTATAGACTTATTGTGGATAATGAGGATTCCCTAGTGATAAAATTCATTTTTGTGTGTTATAAAGTATAATGGTTTTTTAGCTGTAGTTTACAAACTTTTTACATAAGTATTCCACCATGAACATCCTGAATCATTAGATGTGCATTAGAGCTGCACCTGTAAATAGAAATGTGAATATAAGCCTGCTTAATAACTCACTGAATCACTAAATTAAGAAAATTTAATATGAGAAATACAATACTGTGCTTCAGTATATGAATCTAAACAACTAATATTTTGAAAGACATGTAGTGTAATATTTAGTAAAAATCATAATCACTATTCACTTTTTTAGTTTTCACTTTTTGGTGAGCATAAAAATGAATTGCACTTTGGTTTTTCATAATGCCATATGAGACAAATTCCATTTTTTCTTAAAAACATAAAAATATAATGATCTATCCGTCTGTCATTGAGTACATAACATTCTTATTTTTCACTTCTTTAAAGCAGGGGCTGTATTATAAATCCTATTCCTGGCATTGTAGTGTAAAGTTTAAATAAAAAATTTCCCCATAATCTTCAGCTAATAATTCTTTTTAGGTAAATAAAGTCTTATTATAAGTATTCAACTCTGCAATAGTCTATTTTATTTCAAACGTCTTGTATACCACAAAATTAGTCAAAGTACTATGGGTCAGGTACTTCCAGTTTTACAGGATACAGCAGAACTTTTTGGATGTTTTGAACCTGTCATATTTATCAGCATATTTTTTCCTATCATGTATTTTTCACACTTCTGTTATTAAAAAGAAAATTAAGGAAAAAATGTTTTACCATGTGATTTTAGTATTAGCCATATGGTGCAAAGAAGCCCTAGACTTTTGTGCACAACCAAAAAAATAATTAATTAATTTAAAAAATAAAATAAACTACCTATTTGATTCCCTCCTCACGTAGGTCTTTATCCAGCTGAACTTTGAATTTCTCCAAGCTGTCATTCTGAACTACCCATGGAGGTAACTTATTCTAGTGACTAGATCGTATATATAGCTTAGCTTAATTTATTAAGCTAAGCTATAGCTTAATTATATTTATATTAGCTTAACTTATTCTTAGCTTAATTATATTTATTATTAGCTTAACTTATTCTAGTGATTAACAATTTGTTGGCAAAAAGAAAACTTTCTTCAATCCAGTCTAAACCTCTTCTTCCATAGTTTCAATTTAAGACCCCCAGTTTTAGAATCAACAGTGAAAATTTTACTGTTATTTTAATTTCACTTCTCAGACCCTTATACACCTCAGTCAAGTCTTCTAAGTTGCCTAGTTTCCATGATCTGTAGCCCACATATTTGAAGTCTTTCCTTATGAAATCTTTGGATCCCTTCAAGAAGCCTAATGTCTTTTTTAAGGTGAAGTTTCCATACTTGAACACAGTATTCCAAGTGTGATATTACAATTGCCTTATTCAGTGAGATTATGACCTCTCTATAAGCAGATGCTTAATAAATTATCAATAGGACAACACAGGTCCTCCTTGTCACCTGTTTATCTTGGTCGGAGAACTTCATGTCAGATCATATCATAATTTCCAAATCCCTTTCTTCCTGTGCTGTCTTTAGTTCAATTCCACCAACTGTATAAGTTATTTTAGGGTTACTATGGCCCAAAGTGTAAGACCTTGCATTGTGCTGCATTAAAATACAGCTTCCATTTTTCTGACCATCCCTGAAGTTTATCTAAATCATTTGAACAAACTCTGCTTGGCACCAGTCTTGACATCATCTGCAAATTTTGACATCGTGCCCTCCATTCCTTAGTTGATGTCATTTAAGAAAATCACAAACAACAGTGGTGCCAGTACCGATTATAGGAGGAACTCTACTTCTTACATTAGCTCATTATGAAAAATAACTCTTAATCACAACCCATTTTTACTGATTCCAATATGTACCAGCTTGTATAGTATCCTCTCGTGTGGGACTGAGTCAAATGCTTTGCTGAAATCCAAGTAAAAAATCATAAAATCAAAATTATTTTCTGTCCAGCTCATAAGTGACTCTGTCAAAATAACTAACCAGGTTTGTTAAACATGATTTTCCTTTTACAAACCATGCTCTGTTTCCTTGAAAATTCAATTTCTATTTAAATGATTCTGTATTGCACTCTTCATCATTGCCTCCATAATTTTCCCTACCACTGACATCAGACCGACTGGTCTGTTAGTTACGCACTTCACCCTTAGAACTACCTTTATGTATTGTCATAAAGGCACTGGCACTTCTCCAATCCAAGGGGATCTCTCTCCTGCCAGTGATGCCCTCATAATTAACCTTAATGTTTCAGTGCACTCATTTGTCACCTTCCCGAAAATTACAGGGTATATATCGTAAACTTCAGCAACACTTTACTTGCCTCTAGGTTTGAAAGGTATTCTCATAAACAGTCTGTAATTTGAACTTCACTAATTTCATACTGCTTAGCCTCACTTACACAGCCTGTCCTTACTATGAATGGTCTTTTATGTGTTAATCTTGATGCAAAGTACCTGTTCAGTTCATCAACAATATCAGCTGGGTTACGTAGGACTTTTCTACACACATTACACAAGAGGACAATCTGATTTATCCTTCTCTCCTGTGTATTTACATATATGGAAAACTCCTTGTCCTCGTTCTTTTTAGTCTTAACAAGCAGTTTCTCATAATATGTCTTTTCCAGCCTAACGTTTGCTGTGGTGCTATTACAGATCAATTTGTAGCTGTTATAGATTCAGTACTTTTTATCATTTTGTAACTTTTCCGTGCCATCATTTTTCTACTCTATTCAAATGGCTAGTTCATTATTCATTTATCTGGAATCCTCTTAATGCTGCATTTTCTTAATTGGTATATATGCAATCAAGGCTTTTTTGACTAGCTCTCAAGGTATACCATAATTCTAATGTATTTATGCTCTGTGAGCTATTTCCTTAGTTGATAAAGGCTGTGTAGCTTCTTAAGCTACTATAATTGAAATACTTTTCTTTAATGGGTTTTAATTATGAAACCCATTAATAAATTAAAACACATTCCTTTGTCTTTGACAACTGCTACCATCTCCTCATCACCCAACTTAGAACTTTGTGATCACTCCTTGCTAATGATCCTTGTACTGTCAGCCCTGAGATGTCATCTGGTTCATGGGTGGTGATCAGGTCTAGAATACTCTTGCCTGTAGTACTTCCCTGTTGTGCTGATACAAATAACAGTAATCTAGTTGTTTTAAAAATTTTGTTCCTCATAGTGAATTGCCCGCAACCAATCATTTATAGGAAAATTGAAATCACTTATAATAAGACATTTATATTGCATGCCTATTCCATTTGCATATAGAGGGCTGTCATCATAATCTTCAAATCATCTGGTCTGTAGATTACTTCCACTCTCATTAAACTAACTCACACCATACAGATTCTATACTTGTATACATAACTCAAATCTGAGAAAGTTTTCATCATTCTTAGGCTACTTTTGGTAATCAGCATGACCCTACCACACCTTTTATCTTTCCTTTCTAAATACATTATACATACCATAGTGTAATAGTTCCCAACCTTTTTGTTCCTGTGGGCACATTTCAAAGTTCATGAGAGAGTGACTGGCAGCAACCACTCAATTTGGGGCAAAAAGTAACATATTTTTTACAGAGAACTCAAAGTATAATAAACCATAAAGTGCGGGAGAAAACAGCATCACCACGGTAGTGCAGCCCACATTCCATGCAGTCATGCTGTGTTCTCACAAGCTTACTAGTAACTAATGGTAAGCAGTATTCCCCTACTACCTGCATAGTGCATGTTATGTGATACTAGCATCCCACCAGGAAGTAAACTACTCTCTTACAAACTTTCTGATATGACTTAGCACACAAATATCATTGATGTACTTTGCAAGTTTTTAATCTTACATACATTTCCTACTCACATTACATCTGCTTTATTCATCATGACTTCTTGTGGGCACTTAAAAAAGCCTTGGTGGGTGTGTGGGGTCCATGGGCACTGCATTGGGAACTGCTGTCATAGTGAAGCTCACCATTCCCTATTTCCCTTAGCCCAATTTTATGTCAGGATTAGTTGTCCTAATCACGAGTTTGAATTCACTAATTTTATTGATGACACTTCTGACATTGCTGTCTGCATAGTTAAGACTTAAGTGTTCTTGTAATATTTTATTATCCTGATATATCCCTTGAAGTTAGTTAACCATGTTTACTTAGAATTAGCTTCCTGCTCATTTGAACTGTTGCTATTCTCAGACCATCTTGCCAATATTGGCTTTTGCGGCATCAAACAAAAACAAGTTATTGGCTGGCTGGATGTTATTACTCTCTGTGTCTTAGTTCTGTGCTTTTCTTTCATTTGAACCTGTGGAGGAAGGAGAAGGAGAGAACTTAAGAACCAACACTATTTCTAAAGGTTACAACCACAAAATCTTTACTTAAGGTACTCTTTACTGATGAAACTAGATTCAGTTTCAGCAGCAATTCTGGATATCAGCTAATCTGGCGAGAGGTTGGCACATGGTATTCATCCCGCAAACATCACTGACAGGGATCGATATGGTGGTCAAGGTGTTCTCATCTGGGGAGGCGTTATCTTGGTGATTTGATTTGGTAGTTGTTGGCGCATCGGCTTCTGTGGCCATATTGCACCTCCCAAGGTTTTTGCAGTACTTTGATCCAAGCCCGAAGCGGGAATCGAACCCGCGACCTTTGGGTTGCCGGGCAGGTACTTTACCCACTCGGCTAGCCTCGTTATCTTGGATGGATGTACACAACTCCAGATACTGGAAGGCGGTACTGTAACCGGTGCACACTACTGTGCTGAGGTAATCCTTCCCCATGTGCATCTGTTCCGAGGTGCCATTGGCCCAGAGTTAGTGTTTATGGATGATAATGCCACACCCCATCGCACTGCAGCTGTTGATATGCTTTTGGAAAGTGAGGACATTGTTCGTATGGAGTGGCCTGCCCATTCGGCCGATCTAAATCCCATCGAACACATATGGGACACTCTGGGGAGACGCCTAGCAGCACGTCCACACCCACCAGAAAATGTTCACCAGCTGAAAATGGCACTAACAGAGGAATAGATGATATTACCGCAAGAACTATCAACAACATTGTTCTAAGTATGGACAAGCGGTGCAAAGCCTGCATTGACATTAGGGGTGGCCATATCTACTACTGAGAACCACCTCTTCCCTTTGTTCCATCTTTGGCAGTAATGCATCTGTATCGTTTGTTGTTTGTTATTTGGTTTTTAGGAGCATTAGCAACTAAGGCCATATTGCTCCGCATCTGTATCATGGCAGTCAGTGTTATGTTGCCTTTTTTGAATAAAGTCCCTCTGTACCATTTTGTTTCTGTTGTTGTGTTGGTGTTGTTTCCTTCATCATTACTGTAACTCACGAGGTTCCTTTGGTATGCTTTTCTCATATCCAGGCCACTCCTATGAGAAGCTACAGGTGAAAACCTGACTGGGCATTCAATTTTGCACGCCAGTGTAGTAGAGACATGCGATGCCAAGAAAGCAAGCATATTAGTATTAGTTGAGGCATATGATGCAAGAAAGCAAGCTTATACAGCATCAACCAAAAAAAAAATCCCTTCCTATTTCACACATCCGGTCACTTCAAATGTTTGTCTAGTTCAGCCTTAAATTTATTTAAGCTATCAACTTCCACAACAACAGATGGAAGTCTGTTCCAGCAACCAACTACCCGTAGGCTAAAGGCAAACTTCCGCACTTCTATTCTACAACTATCTTTCCTCAGTTTGAATCTATGCCTCCTCAGGTTCTTAGTCTGAGCAAGCGGAAGTATTCCATCAGCATTGAGCCTGCTCAAACTATTCAAGGTCTTATACACTTGCTTTCTTGCATCACATGCCATTACTACTACTACTACTACACCTCAATCAGATCACCTCAGAGGTGCCTAGTCTCCAGATGCTGCAACTTGCAGAACATAAGCCTTTCTTCATAATCGCACCCCTTTGTTCCTCTCACCAGTCTTGTTGCACTTCTCTGTACTTGTTCTAGCAACTATACATCATTCCTAAAAAGAGGCCTCCAGACCTGTATACAGTACTCAAGTTGTGATCTGACTATTGCCTTATACAAAGGGATAATCACTTCCTTGTCTCTGCTAGCAAAATTCCTATATATCATTGACAAAACTCAATGCCTGCTCTGTCAGCCCATCTGCACTGCTCGGAGAACTTCATATCTGACTGCACAATTACTCCCAGGTGTTTTTCATTCTCCGCCTCACAGAGTTGGCACTTTTCTCATGGGTTACTGCTACCCATATGCAGTACTTTAGTAGCAGCCAAAAAAAAAAAAAAAAAAAAAACCCATTTCACACATCCATTCCCTCTAAAAGTTTGTCCATTTCCTCCTTGAATTTATTTAAGCTATCAACTTCCACAACAACAGATGGAAGTCTGTTCCAGCAACCAACTACCCGTAGGCTAAAGGCAAACTTCCGCACTTCTATTCTACAACTATCTTTCCTCAGTTTGAATCTATGCCTCCTCAGGTTCTTAGTCTGAGCAAGCGGAAGTATTCCATCAGCATTGAGCCTGCTTAAACTATTCAAGGTCTTATACACTTGCTTTCTTGCATCACATGCCATTACTACTACTACTACTACTACACCTCAATCAGATCACCTCAGAGGTGCCTAGTCTCCAGATGCTGCAACTTGCAGAACATAAGCCTTTCTTCATAATCGCACCCCTTTGTTCCTCTCACCAGTCTTGTTGCACTTCTCTGTACTTGTTCTAGCAACTATACATCATTCCTAAAAAGAGGCCTCCAGACCTGTATACAGTACTCAAGTTGTGATCTGACTATTGCCTTATACAAAGGGATAATCACTTCCTTGTCTCTGCTAGCAAAATTCCTATATATCATTGACAAAACTCAATGCCTGCTCTGTCAGCCCATCTGCACTGCTCGGAGAACTTCATATCTGACTGCACAATTACTCCCAGGTGTTTTTCATTCTCCGCCTCACAGAGTTGGCACTTTTCTCATGGGTTACTGCTACCCATATGCAGTACTTTAGTAGCAGCCAAAAAAAAAAAAAAAAAAACCCATTTCACACATCCATTCCCTCTAAAAGTTTGTCCATTTCCTCCTTGAATTTATTTAAGCTATCAACTTCCACAACAACAGATGGAAGTTTGTTCCAGCAATGAATTACACGCTGGCTAAAAAGGCAAATTTCTGCACATATATTCTACAACTGTCTTTCCTCAATTTGAATTTATGTCCCCTCAGGTTTGTAATCTGAGAAAGAGGAAGAATCCCATCAGAATTGAGCCTGCTCAACCCATTCAGGGGTTGAGCAGGCTTATACACCTCAATCAGATCACGTTGCAGGTGCTTAGTCTCCAGATGCTGCAATTTGCAGAACTTCAGTCTTTCTAGGTAAGAGGACCATTCTTCTCACCAATCTTGTTGCCTTTTTCAATACTTGTTCAAGCAACTCTACATCCTTCCTAAATTGAGGCCTCCAGACCTGTATGTAGTACTAAATGTATGGCCTGAACTAAATGTACGGCCTATACATTTAGTTCAGGCTGGATAATCACCGCCTTTTCCCTACCAGCAAAATCCATGTATATCATTGACAATACCCCATGACCTGCTCTGGCAACCTGTCTGCACTGCTCAGAAAACTTCATATCTGACTGCACAATTATTCTCAGGTCTTTTTCATTTTTTAGCACTCTAAGTGTAGTACCACACAGTTGGTACATTTCCCTGTGGTTACTTCTACCCATACGAATTATTTTTCATTTGTCAATGTTAAACTTCAATTGCCACTTCTCAGCCCATCTGCCAACTTTTCTAGATCCCATTGCAGTAGCACACTGCCATTACTGTCATTAACAACCCTGCCAACCTTTGTATTATCTGCAAACTTAGACATTAAGCCTGATATACATTGATCAATATCATTGATAAATATACAAAACAACAGTGGGCCCAACACCGAACCTTGGGGGACTCCAATAATAATATTAGTCTAGGAAGAGCTGTGTCTGTTGATTACTACTCTCTGTCTTCTCCCACTCAGAGATGGCTGGGAATCATTGCAGAACAAGTAAATACACAGGCTGTATTAGACTGGGCCGTTTTAACACATGGCCACAGATGCCAGGGGCCTCGGCCTACTGGGTGCCTCATTTGTTGATCTAAAATAATTTTTTAAAAGACCCACTGTCGCATATATTATGTTGCGGTCAAAAGCACTGCAAACACAGAACATAATGATATACGAAAAATGTTTTTGGCTTTCTTTAAATAAAGTCATATGCAACGAGAAAACATTTTCAATGTACTGTATTTTCAAATATTGAAACTGCAATGAGAATTATTTTGAGCATGATTGTGACAAACGCAGGTGGTGAATGTTCATTTTCAAAGTTAAAGTTTATAAAGAATGAATATCGAAATAATATGAACCAGTCGCGTTTAAATCATTTAAGTTTAATGGAATAGAGAATGAGTTTTTAGAAAACATCGATTTTAATGATATAATCCAGGAGTTTGCCACTTTGAAATGTTGAAAACCACTTTTATAATTTTTGTAAAAAAAAATTATAAAAGTTTTTCTTAAAGTTTTTCATGGATATTTTTTTCATATTTTGAACAAATTTCATATGAATTAAAGATTTCAAAAAATATAAAAATAAATTTAAAATTTAAAAAAGAAAAACAAGAAAAACAATTAAAAAAAACAAAAAATCCATCGACGGGTTTCCACCTTGACGTTCGTGATGGAGTATAGTTTCCAGTAGATCTTTTAATGCATAGGGTTAGGAATGCGACCAAGAGAGACCCAGTAAAATATTTAAACTGAATAGGGGCCACATTTGGAAATTCGCCAGGGGCCCCGAGAGTTCTTAAACCAGCGCTGGTGTTAGGGTAGCTAAGAATAGGAACAGGTGCATGTATACTTGCATGTACACCAATGCTAGGAGTTTGGTAAATAAATTTGATGAATTTGAGGTGTTGGTCAAAACACCAAAGGCAGATATTTTTGGGATATCAGAGACGTGGTGTCACACAGTTATAAGGAATGCAGAAATGGAATTTGGGGAGTACAATGTGTACAGGAAGGATCAAGATAAGAAGGGAGGAGGAGTTATGTTATTAGTTAAGAAACACAAAATTCAAGGAAGTACAGCTAGTCAATGCTGGACAGCAGTGTCAAGTCAGTTTGGTGTGACATAAGCACTGGGAAAGCAAAATTGAGGGTAGGAGTGTGATATAGGCCTAATGACTCTGATGAGTATAATAAACAACTGTACAGAGAAATAGAGTGGGTCAGTAAATCAGAGTATCTTATAATGGGTGATTTTAATTTCCCGGATACTGACTGGAATTTGTGGATTGGTCACTCACACACTGATTTCGTCTTTGTTTTCTTTATGGTATCAGAATTTTCTTCTTGTAATTTTTTTGTTATGAAGAAATGAAATAGATATATACTTGTCCTTTTGTTAAAAAAAAAATGGATAAAACACATTTTTTGTTCAAACATATTATGCCATTTCATCCTTTTTTTTTTTTTTTTTTTTCCCTTCATTTTTTAGCTCCTGAGTCATAAAAAGCATTTCTTGGTTTTGTCAATTTTCTTTGTTTAATTGCTGAAACTGAAAACAGCAGAGGTAACACATAGCACAAAATAAATAAATTAAAAGAATTGTTATATTTCTGGGGAGGAAAATGCATTTATTTTTGTGGTTTCTAGTATTTATATTTTATTACTTTTGTAATTTCATGTTGAAACAAAAGTGTATATTATTACTTGTGCACAATTACTCTATAATGTTTTACTGTTGCAACAGAATCTTAATGTCTGAATGAGCACCGTGTCATGCTCTCCTAGAATCTAATGAATTATTCCTTCTTTTCTTTGTTACATATTCCCCCCCCTTCAGCTGCACATGATTCATACCATTTCACATTCAGACATTTTATCAGTTTTATCTGTATATTTTCTGTGTTATTTTTTAATTAAAATTTTTATTTGTTGTTTAGCTGATTATCATAAGAACTTTTATATCTGAAAGGAATATCTTTGCATAGTAGATAAGAGAGATGCCTGGCATGCAAAATGACAGTGATCACTTTGAGCACCTATTGAAACACTCTGTAAAAATTTAAAATGTGAATAAAGCACTATCATTTTACCACAAGTATCGAAGACCATGGGAGGACAAACTTTGAATTGTGCACCAAAAATATTCAATGCACAGTTGGTGACCATTGTCAATTAAGTAATTTATATTTTAATTTGTCCTTTGAAGTCAACCCAGATGGATGCACTGATACAAAATGCTATGTACACATACATGCTATATTAAAGTGAATTTTCTACTAATTTTCTTCCAAAATAAGTAGTGTAGATTATTTTTTACAGCTTTCTGTAATCTGTAATTGTTTTTCAGGAAATGGCTCTAAGAAAAGAGATGAATGACTTAAATCAAAAGGAAATTCTCTTGTGGGCAAAACAAAATTTTCCTACCTCATATCAAAACACACCAAGAGATATTGGTATGCATTTAATTTGCACATACTTAATTTTTTTATTTAGTATTCTCTGAATTGTCATAAGCAATACTTTTTTTGTAAAAAAAAAAATAGGTGCCAGTACTCATTCTTTGCTATCGGGAAAAATTGAAAATTAAAAGGATATGAAAAGTACTCTAATTCCCCCCCCCGCCAGATATTGTTACTTTAGTAGTAATTTTTTTTTTTTTTTTTAGAATGAGAACAAGAAATTAAGTATATTTACACAGTTTATTAAGCATAAATTTATTATTCAAGTATATAAAAAAATAAGTAAAATGTGAGTAAAATAAGTAAAAATAATTTAATAATAAAGTTTTTGTAGAATATTCCAAATTTTTATTAAGTTCTCATCCGACACCCTATGCTGACTTCTTCTCCTGCTCTTTGTATCGGTTGCTGAATGATGTTTCCGAAGCAGCCATGAATTGACATATTTTCCTGGATCGCAGCAGGTCAGCGGATCGCCCACAATTTTAAGAAACAGTAGTGAAGAAACTGTTTTTGTTATCAACAAAGTGCTGGTTAGCAATCAGATTTATTTCTGAAAATCCTTGTTCACATTCACTCGGTGAAATTAGTATCGTACTCAGAGCATTCATCAAATGCTTCAATTCTTCGGAAACATTCTTATCAATTAGATATCCACGAATTGCATTTAACTCTAATTGACAATTTTCTAACTTCATTTTCACCAAATGCCAACAATTCATGTTTAGAAGGTTTAATACCTTTGTTGTCCTCGTTTTCCTTCTCTTGTCATCGGTATTGTCACTAGTTCTTAAATTTAAAATTTTTTTCTTTTATTTTTTTGAAACTGTCCAAAATATCGGTATCATTTGGATATTCAGGTAAAGTAAAGTGTAAACGGAGATAGGGAAAATTTTTGGAAAAATGTGGATAACGCACTTCCACGAAATAACAGATGATTATTTATGGGGTAAAAGAAAATCACTTTTCTAATTCTCGAACGGAGCGCTTACAGCTGATTCACAGAGATTTCTAACCTACGACCCGCGAGGAAAGTGAACTTAAACAGCATTTTAAATTTTATTATCAAAAAATTTTTCTCATTAAATGTAATTGTGTATTGCACTTAATTAATTTTTTGAATATTTTCAATTTTACTTTTACATGCAATAAGATATCAAAAATGTAACATACTAAAGAAACTGAATTTTTTTGAATATGGCTCCAGTACTGGAAAAGGTTGGACACCACTGCAGTAGAAGGTGGGCCAGAGCCCATTGGGAATACCCCTTGATCTGCTCACTCTTGACCAGCGTGGCTTCTCCGTATGTGGGACATGTGGTCGGATAGGTTTTACCAGGTACCGCTAAGTTATACAATACCAATCACTTTAGCTCTCTTAATTCACGCAGCAGCACTAATTGCCTGAAGGCCAGAAATGTGAACAGGCCATACCAAGTTAATTCTCTCCTAATCCGCTCACTATATCAAAATTTTCTTTCCTCAACCGAAACTATTTTAAATGTAACTTTCAAGGGGAATTCAAAATAATTAAACAGAGGTCCGACTGAGTAATTTAGAATTATAAAAATGGTTATACAGTTTTATATAGAAAATATCTTAACAATAGGCAGTAAAAAATGCAAATTTAGTTAAATCATTTTAAGCTTATTTGAATAGTAGGTAAACATGTGAAAAAATTTACAGAATATTATAAATTTCGAAGTGCATTGCATCCAAATGTCACACGTCACTTCACTGTTAATAAAGGTGCCAGTATGCTGTACCGTTGCATACCGTCACAAAAAAAGCACTGGTCATAAGCATATGTTATACAACGATTATACAAAACATACATTATGTTAGATGTAAAAAAACTTTATCCAAGTGCACATTTTAGTGTTTGTCTTGATTTGTACAAAATGCAAGATTAACTTTTTTTCATTGAATTTCCATTAGATGCGACACTGCAGTTAGAGAAATAAAGAAGAAAATGTGGGGTGCATTTGTGGGTCAGTGTGTGTGTGTGTGTGTGTGTGTGTGTGTGTGTGTGTGTGCGCGCGCGCGCGCACGCACGCACAACAACTGCGCCTCCGTAGCAAGGTGGGAAGGAGCAGCAGTGCGTAGCACACGCTTCTTGATTAGACCGGGGGTTCGAGCCCGTCACCACCAAATACGGAGCATGCGGAAAGGTCAGGGAATGACCACCGCACTGGAGCAATATGGCCTTAGTTGCTAATGCTCCTAAAAACCAAAATAACATAACAACGCACGCACAACATGTGCATATCATGTTTTTTTCTATAAAGCTTTAATATAATATAAAATATCTGTGTAAATACATCACAGATAGCTCTTCAAAGAAAACTGCAGTCGTAGTGTAAAGGCTACGATTTAATTGTATCTCATATTGTGACTACCTTCATGAGTTACCATGTATTGCACTACCTCAAATAAGTAATGCTTCACTAATAGAGAAGACTATTGTTTCTTATTCTCAGTGGGCACCACCACCACCACCATCATCATCCAGATGGCCCTGTTTCAAGGCTTGTTGGCCTATCATCGGTGGGTGGGCAGGTACCCTGGTGTTGCAATCATGCGAACCCAGTTATGAAGTTAATTCCACAATACGAGAGGTGCCAAAAGGTGTACATAATAATACTATAATAAAATAAAAATGCACAAGGCATAATACAATAAGAGCTTAAAGAGCTTCTTTTAACAGCTATCTATGGTGTATTTACACCGATGTTTTATAGTATATTTTAAGTATCGTTTTATGCCTTGTGCATTTATGTTATAAAGAGTATAAAGAGCTTATTTTAAGAGCTATGTATGGTGTATTTACACAGATATTTTATAGTATATTTTAAGCTCATTGTATTATGCCTTGTGCATTTATATTTTATTATAGTATTATTAAGTACACCTTTTGACATCTCTCATATTGTGGAATTAACTTCACAACTTGGTTGGCATGATTGCAACACCAGGGTACCTGCCCAACCACCGACGATAGGACAACAAGCTTTCAAACGGTGCCTTCTGGGTGGTGGGGCCCACTAAGAATAAGTAACAATAGTCTTCTCTATTAGTGCATTGCTTATTCGAGGTAGTGCAATACATGGTAACTCCTTGTGATCACAATATGAGATACAATTAAATCAATGCCTTCACACTGCAATTGCAGTTTTCTTTTAAGAGTTATAAAAGGTAAAATATACTATAAAATATCAGTGTATTTTCACCGCTATTAGTAATGGCTGCATGGTGCAAGAAAGCCTATGGCTTATGCTGCACCAGCCAAAAAAAAAAACTAATAATTAATAAAAGAAAAGGAAATTAAACCTATCATCCTGTGTGTTTCCCTCACCCGAAGGTACTATCCAGATGACCTTTGAATTTCCCCAAACTGTCAGCCTCTACCACCCATGTAGGCAACTTATTCCAGTAATTTATAACTCGCTGGCTAAAATAAACCTTCCTGCAGTCCAATCTAAACATCTCCCCCCTGTAACTTGAATTTATGTCCCCTAGTTTTAGCATCATTTATAATCTTGAAAATTTCGTCCTCATTCATTTTACTGATGCCTCTCAGAGCCTTAAACACTGCAATCAAATCTCCTCTAAGGTATCTAGTTTCCAAACTCTGCAACCCACATATTCAAAGTCTGTCTTCATAAATACGCCCTTTTGCCGATCTCACAAGGCAAGTTACCCATCTTTGCACCTTTTCAAGAAGCTCAATGTCTTTCTTTAGGTGCGGTCTCCATACTTGAACACAGTATTCCAAGTGTGGTCAGCGCCTCCGTAGCCAGGTGGGCAGGAGCAGCAGTGCGTAGCACACACTTCTTGATGAGACTGGGGTTCGAGCCTGTGACCACCAAATATGGAGGATGCTGAAAGGTCAGGGAATGACCACTGCATATCCCCGGAGCAATATGGCCCTAGTTGCTAATGCTCCTAAAAACCAAATAACAATAACATAACATAACCAAGTGTGGTCTAACAAAAGCCTTATATAATGGGATTATCACATCCCTATCTCTACTTGCAAAAGTTCGATAGATCATCGATAGGACACCATGGGCCTTCCTTGCAACCTGTTTACAATGCTCAGAGAATTTCATGTCTGACTGTATCGTAACACCCAAATCCCTTTCTTCCAGTACTGGGCTTAGTTGAACTCCACCAAGTGAATAAGTTATTTTGGGATTACTGTTTCCCAGGTGTAATACCTTACAATTTATTGGATTAAAGCATAGCTGTTTTAATCCAACAGGAGAGACTGCTTCTACAGGAATGGGATACACTTAAATAGAAAGGGTGCAAGAATATTTGCTGATGCTATCGAGGCAGTGTTAGGTGGGTTGGAAAACTGCTAGCTTGGGGGGATACAAGGACTAATAGATTAACAGTGGCTACTGCACTGCTTCTATTGGAATGAGCAGCAGTCTGGGAAACAAGATGCAGGATATTTCAGAGACTGCTGGGAGTCATTGCGGTACAAGTAAACACATGGGTTGTGTTAGGGTAGCTAAGAATAGGAACAGGTGCATGTATACTTGCGTGTACACCAATGCTAGGGGTTTGGTAAATAAATTTGATGAATTTGAGGTATTGCTCAAAACATCAAAGGCAGATATTGTTGGGATATCAGAGATGTGGTGTCACACAGATATAAGGAATGCAGAACTGGAATTTGGGGAGTACAATGTGTACAGAAAGGATAAGAAGGGAGGAGGGGTTATGCTATTAGTTAAGAAACACATAAAATCCAAGGAAATGAAGCCAGTCGACATCACTGAACAGTGCAGTGTCGAGTCAGTTTGGTGTGACATAAGCATTGGGAGATCAAAATTGAGAGTAGGAGTGTGCTATAGGCCTAATGACTCTGATGAGTATAATAAGAAACTGTACAGAGAAATAGAGTGGGCCAGTAAATCAGAGAGTCTTATAATGGAGGATTTTAATTTCCCAGATATTGACTGGAATTTGTGGGTTGGTCACTCACACACTAGCAAGGCTTTTGTGAATTTATTGTATGATTGTTTTCTACAACAGCATGTTCGGGAGGCAAGTAGAGGGAGTAATACTCTTGATCTGATTATCAGTAGTGATTCTTCATGCCTTAAGAATCTGCAGATAAAAGAACCACTAGGTGGCAGTGATCACAGTGTGCTGAAGTGGGATTTACTCAGAGGTAACTACCATCAGGGGTAAAGGGAAGGGTTTTTGCTTTCGTAAAGGTGACTACGATGGTCTGAGACAGTATTTAAATTCTATACAGTGGGACCAAGTGATGATGTTAACAACAGCAAATTCAAAATGGGAAGCATTCAAAGAACTTATCTTGGAAGCTACTAGGCTTTACCAACTAAGAAATATTGTTCAAGGTTTAGGCCTAAATGGATGTCAGATGAACTAATGAAGCATATGGCAGAGAAGAAAAATGCATGGGATACATATATATTAATGGGTGACATGGAAGCCTATGATAGATATAAGTTGATCTGTAACCAAGTCACAAAGGAGATTAGGCAGGCAAAGGCAGATTATGAGAAATCCTTGGCAATCTGATTCATCCCTTTCCTCTAGAATGAAAGGGATGAATCAGATTGGTCCACTGGATATTGATGGTTCAACAGTTGAGGATCCCGCTCAGGTGGCTAACAAACTAAACGAGTATTTTGCATTTACATTCACACATGAGGAGTTATTCAGGAAGGGGAATGCCAGAGGTGAAGTAAACTCTGGCAGTGAGCTAGATGATTTTGTAATAACTGAGAGGAAAGTGGAGGAGAAATTTTTGAGGATAAACATAAAAAAGGCACCTGGAGTGGATGGGATCTATCCAATTACATTAAAGGAGGCAGCAAAGGAAGTAAGCAAACCCTTAGCCATAATTATGAGATCTTCTTTGGACTCAGGGGAGGTACCCATAGACCGGAGATGTGCAAATGTGATCCCAATTCACAAAGGAGGATCAAAGCCTGACACAAGTAATTATAGACCTGTGAGTTTAACTTCTCTTCCAGGAAAATTAATGGAGGCACTGGTTAAAGAAGCACTGCAGGATCATCTAGACAAGACTTCAGTTATAGCTCGGACACAGCATGGTTTTGTTAAGGGGAAGTCTTGCCTGACCAATTTGATTAGATACTATGATGTAGTCACAAAAGAATTGGATGCAGAGAATAACTTTGATATTATATATTTGGATTTTAGAAAGGTTTTTGATACTGTTGCACGTGGAAGACTGCTGCACAAATTGGAGCAGTGTGGCATTGGTGGCAAATTGTTGCTATGGATAAAGGGATGATTTAGTGCCAGAAGACAGAGTGGTAATTAATGGACACTGCTCATCGTGGACTAATGTTATTAGTGGAGTCCCTCAGGGTTCAGTGTTGGGTCCATTATTGTTTTCTGTATTTATAATTAATATTAATGATGGTATATCAAGCCTAATGTCCAAATTTGCAGACGATACAAAGGTTAGCAGGGTTGTTTAGGACACTACTGACGCTATGCTGCTGCAACAGGATCTGCAAAGGTTGAGCAGATGGGCTGGAAGGTGGCAAATGAAGTTTAACATTGACAAATGTAAAGTACTACATTTGGGAAACAGCAACCCCAGAGCAACGTATCAACTCTGTGGTACTGCACTGACAGTGGTAGAGAATGAAAAGGACCTGGGGGTAATTGTGCAGGCAGATATGAAGTTCTCTGAGCAGTGCAGATGGACTGCAAGAGTAGCTCATGGTGTCTTGTCAATGATATACAGGAATTTTTCTAGCAGGGATAAGGAGGTGATTATTCCCTTGTAGAAGGCAGTGGTCAGGCCATACCTTGAGTACTTTATACAGGTCTGGAGGCCTCATTTCAAGAAGGATGTAGAGCTGCTGGAATGAATAGTGAAGGGCAACAAGATTAGTGAATGGAACAAAGGGTTGCTCTTACGAAGAAAGGCTTAAGTTTTGCAAATTACAGTGTCTGGAGACTAGGCACCGGTGAGGTGATCTGATAGAGGTGTATAAATCCTTGAATGGTTTGAGCATGCTCAATGCTGATGGGATTCTGCCGCTTGCTCAGAATAATCACCTGAGAGGCATAAATTCAAATTGAAGAAAGACAGTTGTAGGATAGATGTGCGGAAATTTGCCTTTAGCCAGCGGGTAGTTGGTTGGTGGAACAGACTTCAATTCCTTGTTGTGGAAGTTGATAGCCTAAATAAATTTAAGGCTCTGCTGGACAGGTATTTCGAACGAATGGAGGGGTGAAATGGAAGTGGTGTTTTTTTTTTTTTTTTCCGGCTGATGCTTCATAAGCTTGCTTTCTTGCATAATATGCCTCTACTAATGCTAATGCGAAAATTTCTCTTTCCTTCATACTGGACTCCATTATAGTTTTAATTCTCTGTTAAAAGCAGAATAGTTTGCGGACTAATTTGTAGTGCTATGCATTCTTCAAAATCATCCTGTACTAAGGTATGTCTTAATCATATTTGTTTGATAATTCGGGTTTCCGACAGAACTATACTATTTTCTTTATATATATATGTATAATACACCAATGAGCCGAAACATCATGACCAGCGAGTCGTTATACAAATTGAAGCAACTGCAAGTGAACTACAGTGCATGTGCGCGTCAGGACATAGTATAAAAAACATCTGATACTGAGCCGACCGGGCTAGCTGGGTGGGTAAAGTGCCTGCCTGGCAACCCAAAGGTCGCGGGTTCGATTCCCGCCTCGGGCTTGGATCAAAGTACTGCAAAAACCTTAGGAGGTGCATTATGGCCACAGAAGCCTCTGCGCCAACAACTACCAAAAAAAAAAAAAAACCTGATACTGAGTTCCTTTAATCAGTGTTACCCTTGTTCTTCCGATGGGAGAGGCAGTGGACTTAAGCGAGTTTGACAAAGGCCAAATTGTAATGGCCAGATGACTGGATCAGAGCATATCCGAAATGGCAAGACTGGTGGGGTGCTCACGGTCAGCCATGGTTAGTACCTACTGAAAGTGGTCTGAAGAGGAAAAACCCATGAACTGCTGGCAAGGTGTTGGATGACCACGGCTCATCGATGCTCAAGGTGAGCGAAGGCTCTCCAGAATGGTACATGGCAACAGAAGGGCGACTGTGACTCAACTCACCGATAATTGGAATGCTGGTGATGGGAGTAATGTGTCACAACACACAGTACATCGAACCCTGCTGAAAATGGGGCTGCGTAGCCACAAGACACTCCCAGTGGCCATGCTAACCACATTTCACCAGTGACAGAGCCTATAATGGGCACGCAATCATCGAAACTGGACCTCGAATGATTGGAAGAAGGTCGTCTGGTCCAATAAATCATATTTCCTGTTGCACCACGTGGATGGCCAGGTATATGTGTGTCGTTAACCTGGGGAAGTGATGGCTCCTAGATGCACCATGGGATGAAAACAAGCCGGTGGCTGCGGTGTCATGCTTTGGGTGATGTTTTGCTGGGATACCCTGGGTCCAGTCATCCATGTGCCCGGCATTCTGATGTCTACCACCTACCTAAACACCATTGCTGACCAGGTACATCCTTTCGTGGCAACAGCCTTCTCCTCTGGCGGTGCTGTCTTTCAGCAGTATAATGCGCCGTGCCACACCGCCCAGATCGTTTGAGATTAGTTCGCGGAACATGAGGAAGACTTCCAGGTATTGCCCTGGCCTTCAAATTTCCCAGACATCCATCTCATCAAGCATCTGTGGTTTGTTGGAGCAGTCTGATCTGCTGGTTACATGTTGGTACCAGATACCACAAGACACATTTAGAAATCTAAATTGCACAAAAGGAGAAAGAGCACTACATCTTAATGCAGGGTGGGCAACCTTTGTTCAACTGCATGTGTGAGTACAATTTTATACATTTCTGCAGGCCGTTATCCAAGTTATATGCTGTTATTTATATATCTTCTTTATTATGTTCTATGATATGTTTTTACAAGGAATTTTCAAATAAATATTATAATTACGTACACTGTTTATTATTAGGAATATTAAATTGGAATAGAAATGTAACAAATCATGACGCGAAATTATTACACAATAACATAAATGATGAAATAAAATATTGTATTAATATAATTTTTTGGATCTGGACATTTTCACAAAAGTGCCAATATTCAGTGAAATGTTTGTCATAGTTATTTGTATGTAATTTTGGAGCTTTGTCAGCCTCAATTTTTTGTTTGATTTTACTACTTTTTTTTGGCTCAGCTATTCACAATTATATATAATCTAATGTAGAGACATTTTAGAGATCATTGATGGGGATGATATATGAGTGAATATGGTCCCACTCTCAGATTCAGAGAAATCAATGACAGAAAAACAAAACGAAAAGAAGTAGTAGTGGTGGTAGTAGTAGTGGCATGTGATGCAAGAAAGCAAGTGTATGAGCTTATGCAGCATCAGCCAAAAAAAAAAAAAAATCGCACCATTCCCTCCAAATGCCTGTCCAGTTCCTCCTTAAATTTATTCAGCCTATCAACTTCCACAGCGACAGATGGAAGTTTGTTCCAGCAATTAACCACCCTCTGGCTAAAGGCAAATTTCCGCACATCTATTCTACATCTGTCTTTTCTTAATTTGAATTTATGCCCTTTAAGGTTCGTAATCTGAACAAGTGGAAGGATCCCATCAGAATTCAGCGTGCTCAACCCATTCTATACACCTCAATCAGATCACCGCGCAGGTCCCTAGTTTCCAGCCACTGCAGTTTGCAAAACTTAATCCTCTCTTGGTAAGAGGATCCCTTCATTCCCCTCACCAATCTTGTTGCCCTTCTCTGTACACACTCAAGCAAATCGACATCCTTCCTAAAATGAGGCCTCCAGATCTGTATGCAGTACTCAAGGCGTGTGCTGACCATTGCCTTATACAGAGGGACAATCACCTCCTTCTCCCTGCTAGCAAAATTCCTATATATCATTGACAAAACCCCATGACCTGCCCTGGCAGCCTGTCTGCATTGTTCAGAAAACTTCATATCTGACTGCACAATTACTCCCAGGTCCTTTTTCATTTTCTACCACCTTAAGTGTAGTACCACACAGTTGGTACTTTTCTCTCGGGTTACTTCTACCCATATGCAGTACTTTGCATTTGTCATGGTTAAACTTCAGTTGCCACTTCTTAGCCCATCTGCCTAAATTATCTAGATCCTGTTGCAGTAGCACACTGCCATTACTGTCATTAACAACCCTGCCAACCTTTGTATCATCTGCAAACTTAGACACTAAGCCTGATATACCTTCATCAATATCATTGATAAATATACAAAACAACAGTGGACCCAACACAGACCCCCCCCCTGTGGCACTGCACTAATAACATTAGTCCACGAAGAGCAGCACCCATTGATTACCACCCTCTGTCTTCTCCCACTTAACCATCCTTTTATCCATTGTAGCAACTTACCCTTAATACCATTCTGCTCTAATTTGTACAATAGTCTTCCATGTGCAACAGTGTCAAAAGCTTTCCTGAAATCCAAATATATGATATCAAAATTATTTTTTGCATCCAGTTCCTTTGTAACCACATCATAATAACCAATCAAAGTCTGCAGGATGGGTTTGGCTCATCCTTATCTTAATAGGTGTGTTGTTCACATTTGATAGAGAAAATGCAGAACATCTTTGCCAATCCCTGATCTAGAGATTAGATCAGGGATTGGCAAAACATTAGCATTAGGAGAAGCATACAATGCAAGAAAGCAAGCTTATGTAGCATCAGCCAAAAAAAAAAAAAAAACCGCTCCCATTTCACCCCTTCCGTTCGATCGAAATACCTGTCCAGCCGAGCCTTAAATTTATTTAGGCTATTAACTTCCACAACAAAAGATTGAATTCTGTTCCACCAGTCAACTACCCACTGGCTAAAGGCAAACCTCCACACATCTTTCCTACAACTGTCTTTCCTCAGTTTTAATTTATGCCCTCTCAGGTGATTATTCTGAGCAAGAGGAAGAATCCCAATATGACACTGATACCCATAGTGGCATGCCACCAATGACTTTCCTGAATGGCACCATGAGACCCTTTTTCATTAATCATCAATAAAGTTTACATTTTGATTTTGATTTTTAAATAGTCCATTAAAAAGCCAGCTATCTGGCATCCATCCATCCAGAAGGCTTGTGAAATTGAATATCATACATTAAATAAAAAGGACAGTTGCACCACTTATATATCCAGTAGCAAAGCCTCTGTAAATTAAATAATTGAAAATTAAAATGTTCACTTATGGGTATCCAAAAACATATGGCGAAAAATATAGGCATGTTGCGTTAACCTTAAAAGAGGAATTGGATATTTGTAGAAGAGTAGAAAAACTTAAAAAATTTAATGTACTTGTGAAGGAGTATGATTGTGGCTTTTTGACAATTTATAATGTAAAGGCATAATTGGTGATAAGTTTCCACTGATAAGAAGTGTGAAAGGAAGTATTAAAATTAAGTCAAAGAAATAAAGTATAGTGTATACATTGGTATGACTAAGAAGTTAACATTCACATTATGGCATTTCATTGCACAGTATTGGCATCCTATACAAGCAGTGCTCATTCAGCTGGCAAATTCAGGCAACTGGCAACCCAGTCCCCATAGATATGTCAGATAACTGGGATTATACTGTATATCAATATTCTAGTATATCTTGATGTCTGTAGTCAGAGCGTATATTTTTTGATAATGTTATAAATTTATATATTTATTGAGTTATACTATTCCTTATTTAAAAGTTCATTATTTTTTTAAAAACAGCATGCATTCCTGAGAGTGTACAGTTACATTTGAATGTTCTAAAAGATACTAATTTTAAGGCTATGGAGGATTTGGAGAAAACATCAAATGACGTAGATTTCAGAGGCAAGTAACACTTATAGTTTAGTGCTTTTTCCTTGATTGATGTTTCATTAAATAATATAGATTACATATAATATGAGATATGATTAAAAAGTTTCCAGCCTATTGAAAAAAGAAAATGTTTGTACCTACAGACTGTTCCATGCTTTTATTCTTGAAATATTCTTCTTGAGTACCCTTGGAAGAATTTCTGAAGATCCTGTTTGGTGACTTCCCTTCAGTATTCCTGTGATTTTCCTGGATCTCTGAAAAAGCATGACAACTTCATCCTTTGAGTGAGTGTTTCAGTAAAAAAAAGAAATCACAAAGAGTTAGATCAGAGGTATGTAGAGGGCAGGAAACTATAGACATTGTTTTTTGTCAAAAATTATACACCTGATGACATTATGATGTCATCAGGTCACTGTTGATGCAACAGCTAATCTACAGTATGCCATTTTTCAGAACAGTTTCACCTCATATCTTCCTGTACACACTGTAGAATTTCTGAAATTCTGGCAGAACAAAGTTTTGGAGTATTATCCCATATATCAATAATAGTGGTGGTGAGCATTTCCATTGCAAAGACTTTTGCTTAATTTCTGGGTTGTATCTACAAACCTAAATCTCTTCACCTTGGAAATAATAATCTTGGAAAGAAAGTACAATTAATTTTTAGGCATGTTAGTATATTTGTGTAATGTGCTTATTGTTTTCATAATATCCTTCTGTCTGTCTTGCATGTAATAACCAAACTCTCAGTGGGTGGATTTTCATGAACTTTTATAATTGGCTAATCAAAATGTAAGTTATTGAGATTTCCAAATTTTCATTAAAAAATCAGATTGTTGCTTTCAGCTATTGAAGTATGCTCTGCAAAAGTGTGCTTCTATAGCTGAAAGCAACAGCTGATGCAATATTATGTCATCACCTACGTGTGTCAATCTTATCTGATGCAATCTGTATGAAATATTGCCATATACTTACGTTATTCGGACAACCCCTTACGGTACTCCCATTATTCGGGAGTAATACTCTTGATTTGATTATCAGTAGTGATTTTTCATGCATTAAGAATCTGCAGATAAAGGAACCACTAGGTTGCAGTGATCACAGTGTGCTGAAGTGGGATTTACTCAAAGAGGTAACTGCCATCAGGGGTAAAGGGAAGGGTAATTGCTTTCGTAAAGGTGACTACGATAGTCTGAGACAGTATTTAAATTCTATACAGTGTGACCAACTGATGATGTTACCAACAGCAAATTCAGAATGGGAAGCATTCAAAGAACTTATCTTGGAAGCTACTAGGCTTTACATACCAACTAAGAAATATTGTTCAAGGTTTAGGCCTAAATGGATGTCAGATGAACTAATGAGACACATGGCAGAGAAGAAAAATGCATGGGATACATATAAATTAACACGTGACACAGAAGCCTATGATAGATATAAGCTGGTCTGTAACCAAGTCACAAAGGAGGTTAGGCAGGCAAAGGCAGATTATGAGAAATTTTTGGTAAAGGATGCAAAGAAAAACAGCAAAGAGTTCTTTACTTATGTAAACTCTAGAAGGAAGGGGATGAATCAGATTGGTTCAACTGTTCATGATCCAGCTCAGGTAGCTAACAAACTAAATCAATATTTTGCATCAACATTCACACATGAGGAGTTATTCAGCGAGGGGAATGCCAGAGGTGTATTCAACTCTAGCAGTAAGCTAGAGAATCTTGTAATAACTGAGAGTAAAGTGGAGGAGAAATTGTTGAAGATAAACACAAGAAAGGCACCCGGGGTGGATGGGATCTATCCAGTTATATTAAAGGAGGCAGCAGAGGAAGTAAGCAAACTCTTAGCCATAATTATGAGAGCTTCCTTGGACTCAGGGGAGGTACCCACAGATTGGAGATGTGCAAATGTGATCCCAATTCACAAAGGAGGATCAAAGGCTGACACAAGTAATTATAGACCTGTGAGTTAACTTCTGTTCCAGGAAAATTAATGGAGGCACTGGTTAAAGAAGCACCAATTTGATTGGATACTATGATGCAGTCACAAAAGAGCTGAATGCAGGTAATAACTTTGATATTATATACTTGGATCTTAGAAAGGCTTTTGATAATGTTGCACATGGAAGCCTGCTGCACAAATTGGAGCAGTGTGACATTGGAGGCAAATTGCTGCTATGGATAAAGGGGTGGTTGAGGGGAGAAGACAGAGAGTGGTAATCAATGGACACTGCTCATCATGGACTAATGTTATTAGTGGAGTCCCTCAGGGTTCAGTGTTGGGTCCATTATTGTTTTCTGTATTTATAATTAATATTAATGATGGTATATCAAGCTTATTGTCCAAGTTTGCAGACGATACAAAGGTTGGTAGGGTTGTTAAGGACACTACTGACGCTACGCTGCTGCAACAAGAACTGGAAAGGTTGAGCAGATGGACTGGAAGGTGGCAAATGAAATTTAACATTGACAAATGTTAAGTACTACATATGGGGAAACAGCAACCCCAGAGCAACGTATCAACTCTGTGGTACTACACTGACAGTGGTAGAGAATGAAAAGGACCTGGAGGTAATTGTGCAGGCAGATATGAAGTTCTCTGATCAGTTCAGACGGGCTGCAAGAGTAGCTCATGGTGTCTTGTCAATGATATACAGGAATTTTTCTAGCAGGGATAAGGAGGTGATTATTCCCTTGTATAAGGCAATGGTCAGGCCACACCTTGAGTACTTTATACAGGTCTGGAGGCCTCATTTCAAGAAGGATGTAGAGCTGCTGGAACGAGTACAGAGAAGGGCAACAAGATTAGTGAATGGAACAAAAGGTTGCTCTTACGAAGAAAGGCTTAAGTTTTGCAAATTACAGTGTCTGGAGACTAGGCACCGGCGAGGTGATCTGATAGAGGTGTATAAAGCCTTGAATGGTTTGAGCATGCTCAATGCTGTTGGGATTCTTCCTCTTGCTCAGAATAATCACCTGAGAGGGCATAAATTCAAATCGAGGAAAGCAGATGTAGGATAGATGTGCGGAAATTTGCCTTTAGCCAGCAGGTAGTTGGTTGGTGGAACAGACTTCCATCCCTTGTTGTGGAAGTTGATAGCCTAAATAAATTTAAGGCTCAGCTGGGCAGGTATTTCAAACAAACGGAGGGGTGAAGTGGAAGTTTTTTTTTTTTGGCTGATGCTGCATAAGCTTGCTTTCTTTCATCATATTCCTCTACTAATGCTAACAATTACAATTTTAAGGGGTGATACAGTTTCTTCGAATACCAGTGTATGTTATAGCTGAAGCACTGAATGTTTTTTTTGCTGTGCACTGATTGGAGGAATAAATGAAATGTTTCATTTCATACTTAAAAGCCATGGTTTTTTTTTTTTTTTTTTTTTTTATGAATCTTAAATTATTTCTATTTTCTAACATGCCTGAAATATATCACACTGCATACATTAACTAACTTGTTTCACTTTTGTGCAAAGATGCCTGTTCCAGTGAGTTAGCTCACTAATTTGCAGAGCATTTTCATTTGCATTTGTGGATGGATGGTCCAAATGTTCTGCATTTTAAATGGAGATCAGTTCATTTTTAAATTTCACAAACCATTCATTCTTTTCATTTTTTTTCTCCAAATGCCATATTGAACATTTTATGAATTTCAGATGTTGTTTTTTCAAAGTTTGTAATAGTGCTTGATGTCCCAAACTTTTCTTTAAGTCTTTCATCTTGCAAAACAACAGAAATTTCCGCTGGTATTAATCTATATAATATTAGTTTAGATACACCATAGACAACACTTAAAGGGAAAAACTACGATAGTAGTGTAAAGGGCATCATTTCATTTGTATGCCGACCAGGCTAGCCAGCTGAGTAAAGTGCCTGCCTGGCAACGCAAAGGTCGCGGGTTCGATTCCCGGCTTGGGCTGGATATCACGATGGTGCCGGACCAACCGGTTGGTTGGATATCCCGGCCACGATACATGAAGGAAGCAAGAAAAAACTGGTTCCTTCGTGTATTGATCACATCATACGAAATAAATAAATAAATAAATTTCATTTGTATCTTATATTGTGCTCATCCTTCACGAGTTATTATTATTAGTCATATGGTGCAAGGAAGCCTGAGGCTTTTGCTGCACTAACCAAAAAAAAAAAATTAGAAGGGAATCACCAAGGAAGAGAAGAATAGTGATATACAGCTCAGGACCCTGTGTGTGCCAAGCCCATACTCACTAGATTTGCCAATTTATTGCACTACCTCGAATAAGTAACACTTCACTAATAGAGAAGACTATTGTTACTTATTCTTGGTGGGCACCACCACCCAGATGGCACTATTTCAAGACTTGTTTGTATATGTGTGGGATAATAACTCTAGTATTCACTTGTCTCTATTAGACTAACAAAAGCAAAAAGTAGAGGGAAAGTTATAGTAGAAAAGAAAAAGTGCAGAAGAATGAAAGGGACAGTAACTCCTTCAGCTCACACCACTCATAAACTCCTCGAATAGACAACACTTCCCCAGTAGAGAAGACTGTTGTTACCTATTCTCAGAAACTCCATGAATATCAGGCTCCCCCTTGGGACTGTTTAAAGGTTTGTTGGCTTTTCATCGGTGGGTGGGCAGGCACCCTAGTATTGCAAACATGACAAGCCAGTTGTAAAGATAATCCCACAATATGAGAGATGCCAAAAAGGTGTACATGATAATGTTTAAGTAAGACTAAATGCAACTAGACATAATATTTTTAAGAGTAATAATTATCTACGTAATATCGGTGTAGATATTATATAGATAATTATTACTCTTAAAAATATCATGCCTAATTGCATTTAGTCTTACTTAAACTGGTATTAAACATGACCTTACTCAAAGACAGGTAACTTCAAACTGACCAAAGCAAGCTAGATCGATCTAGCTAGTGTAAAATGACCTAGTAATATATGCTCTTAATGGATAATGGTGGAATTCCATATTAATATACTTATTGCATCAGTAGTAGTCTGGGAACTTTTTTTTTATTGTATCCTTTATACATATAAGTCACAATTTTTGCTACTATTTGGCTACCAGGATATGACAACTAAAGTACTTACCTAAATCTACTGAAATTAATCTTTTTCTTCATGTTATTTAAAGATTTAGTTTATTTAATTTCTAAAGATAAGTACCAAGCTGTTATTTATTACAAATCATTCATTAAATTTATGGCAGGCTGCATTTCTGAACTCACTATCGGAGCCTGTTATTAGGCCAAGACAGCAAAAATAAATCTAAAAATTAACAATTAAGATTAAAGGTAAAAGATTAAATAGTTTTTGTAAAGTATGGGGCCCAGGTTTGAACTTAACATAATGGATAATTGTTAGTGAATTAAAGATTATTTAGTTGTTATTTAATATTTTGACATCTTTAAATTTTTAAATAATTTTTTATTCATTAACATACATTAATTTCAAACCTGTCTTCCAAACTTTTTGAAAACTGTTTTTTTACCCCTCTATCTTTAATTTTAATTTCAGATCTCTTTCCTCACCTATGACTTGATAATAGAATCTCATAATGGATTGAGGAATGCAGCCTACCGTAAATTTAGTGATTGTTTTATATTAGAAAGGGGCTTTGTATTCAATCTTTAGCTATTCAATAAACTAATTTTATAAATAACATGAAGAAAAAGGTATGTAATGTAATGTCCTTTCCACAATAAGAAAAATTCAAAAGGCTGAACCAGATATTCTTGGCATCTCTGGATTGGAACCTTTTTTAGTTTTTTGTTAACTTTTCTATTAATTACTAAAATTAAATTTAGTGAAACATTTATCAGTATAATATATTTTTAGGAAGTGCTGCAGAACTGGTTAGGAAAGGAAGAAGGAGAATACAAGGTATAGTTGATAAAATAGATGTACCATATAATTTAATTAATTAAATGTTTGTTTTACAAAATTAAATATAAATAAAATATTTAACTGTGGTGGTTTTTAATTTTGTTAGAATGCTTTCAAAATCTATCACATTACAGAAGTATCTCTACCCATGTTTCAACAGTAAGTATATTTTATGTTTTCAGAGCCATCAGTTATCATTGTATGTATGTTATCATATGTTATCATACATATGTATAATTACATACAGTTACATCATAGTAGTCCAATTGAAAGTTGGTGATGAAGATACCATTTTCTTCCCTGCAGAACCTCACAGTGAGTTATGGTATTGTTGAATGGCTGTGTTAAAAAAAAAAAAAAAAAAACCCTTCCTTTTCAATAAATAACATAATTTGAATGAGAGTAGCTCTTAGTGTTAGTTCTTAGAGACAACCAATAAGTGACACATATTTTTTTCTGTTATAAACAGATGTTTGAATATCAGCAAACCATCCAGTCATATCATAGTTTGAGTTTGATTGTATCAACAAGTACACTGTGCTTTAGTGGCCACAGGAAATTTTCCAAAGTAAGTGATATGCTATAATAGCTGCTTCAGTGAAACATTGTTCTTGTTTGTACCTGGCACGACCACCAGATCAGTGGAGTTTACAATAAATCAATCAGTACAAATTTGAATTGTATTTAGTAGTCACGGGCTTGAACCCCAGTCCACTCGAAGAGTGTGTGCTACTGCACTCACGCTCCTGACCACTTGGCTATGTCAGGCATAATCCTTCTACAGTAGTTAATAACCTGTACAATTTATTACAAAAGTTCTGTGCAGTATTAGAGAGAATATCTTTATTGCAACATAGAAGAATGGTATACATAAAGTTGCAGTTGCAACTACCCAACATGGCACATTGGCCAAGGATTAGCATTATAATACATATTTAACAATTATCTTATAACTAAATAATAAAGAAATGTATAATAAATATACTAAAAATTACAATAAAATATTAAAAAACATACAATAAATTGATATAAAAAAATCAAACTGACAACTGTTATAGCTGACAGGAACTCATTTTGTTAGCTGTCCACATCAGGGCTGTGGGAACTGTTCACTTGAACTTGAATCCAAAAATTAGGAGGATCCTTTGACAGTACTATATGCAGACCAGTTGATGCATGGATTGCCCAACAAACTGTTTGGGAGAGGTGTAGGTCATTGGGTCACGGATTTTGCCTGTGGTTCCTCAGCCAACCATCACAGAGTATTCTTTTTCTGTATAATTGATTCTAACCAAATGTGTTGAGGTTGGCATCTAGATCCTGGTGTTCCATATCATATTCTGAAGGAGAAAATGAACTGACAAGTGAAGATGTGCTTGGAGAAGGCATAGCTGTGGAGTTGTTCAGAGATGAGCCACTTGGATCCTCCAGGCACAGCTGCTCAAGAAGGAGAGAGAGAGAGGAGATTAAACCAATCAGGACTTTTAACTCTTAAGATGAGTTACTTTTCTTTATTAAGCCACAGGAACCTTGGAATGTTCATTATGTTGGCTATGACTGGAGCTGGGTTGGTAAATTCAGCTTGTGGTGGGCCAGTTGAGGGGCCAATATTCAGACGATAATGCTGGGTTTGATGGAGAGAGAGAGTTGCAGATACCCAGATCTTCAGCCCATGCAGAAGTAGGGAGCAGACTATTGTTTCTTTGTTACCTGACCATAGTAGATTTGTCAGTTACATATTGCAAATGCTGTTTACACATATCTGAGTCTGGCCACTCTTGTAAGCAACATGTCTACATGCTGCTTACGAGAGTGGCCAAAATGAAGCTTTGGATTAGACATATCCACCCTGGGTCATTGTATAGTGTTTATTGTCAAGTAGAAGGGGGTGCCCCAACTCCATGTAGTTTATTGCAATACAAACTCTGTAAAGGCCAGAGATAGTGTGAGTGTTGGTGTAGTCTGCATAGTGTAGTGTTGGGTTGAATATGTTGTTCCTCTGGCTGTTTAGTCACAGGGATCCTAGCGGGACCTCTCCCATTGCCTGTTCACCACCACCACCACCACCACCACAAGGAGGTAGGTTGGGTGTAGGCTATAGATAAAGGCTCTGGCAGGGGCGAACTCTGGATGTTGCCTGAGTTTTCCGGGGGGGCGGGGGGCTGCAATTATTTATTGGAAAGAGAGCATGGAGAGATGATAGTTGAGTGTTTGGAAAAGGGGGGGGTTGAAGATAAGGAAGGTGGATGATAGGAAGCCTTTCCACCTGGAAATTGGAAGTTAAAGGGATAGAGGAGGTCTCCCTGTGGGAGAAACCCATCCTCCATGGGGAAGAGACTATTAAGGGCAGAAAAAGGTTTGGGGTGATAGAGTCCACCTGGTGAAAAGTTTAGGTTATGCCAGAAAAGCTGCTATGTTTTTAATATATTTATTGTTTTATGAAATTATTTTCTTTTATTGTAAGTAATAGGTGATATATATTTTGTGCTTAAATATAATTTTAGTAATTATTAATTTAATTATTGGATTTTTCAAGCTTTTGGACAATAAATTGCACACTTTAACCAAGCATGAATGATCAAATAAAGTAATAAAATTCATATAGCTTAATGAAAAGCATAAAACAAGGTAGAAAATATAGAATAATATAGTTTTGTTTACTCACTAAAATGTGTTTTTCTGTAAGTCGGTAAAATACAGGATTTTTACATTATGAATGAAATACAATATATATATATAATACAAACATTCATTTATAGCTATCTTCCATGACTTCAAGTATTTTAAAATGGACAACTTTCTGTAATACTCTACAGCCATTGACTGCTGCAATACTTCAGCCCATCCATTATATATATATGCTCATGCATTCAGTTAAGCAGAACATTTATCTTTTTCCAACAGTTATTTTACTGTTTTAGCCTTTTGCACCTGTCCACAGTGTTTCTAAGTGCTAGATTCCGAACCACCTGTTTGTTTCATATGCCTTTTGCCCGTGGGTAAGGCATATGAAACAAAAGCACAAGCAGCCTGTGCTTGTTAACAGAAGGGACTGTTTTTGTAGAAATGAAATACACTTGAATAGAAGGAGTGCAAGAATATTTGCTGATGCTACTGAGGAGAGGAGGGCCTCCGTAGCCAAGTGGTCAGGAGCGGGAGTGCAGTGGCACATGCTCTTTTAGTAAACCGGGGTTCAAGCCCCTGACTGCTAAATACGGTCGATCTGCCAATCCGCACTGGACCAGCGTGGCAGATTATGGTCCATTTCCCTCAGCATGAATTGTTGAGGAGGCTTCCATCCTGCAGTGGGTTGATAATGGCTGCAATTTACTTTTCTTTCTTTTTTTATACAGATTAATACAGATTAACCAGCTGTATGCTAACTGAATTTTATGCTCCTATAAAGTTTTAGGGAGTATTAATAAAGAAGGTTTTAGGGAGTGTTGCTCAGAAAGAAGTTATGTTTTAGATAAAATACAGGAACTCCCCGACTTACGTAAGGGTTGCGTTCCGCGGAACACTACATAAATCGGATTTTATGTAAGTCGGGGAATTTCCCCATGCTTGTGCAGCACTCGCAACTGTGCTTGCTGAATTGATTGAATCCAAAAAGAAATGTTTGACGAACATGTAAATAGAATTATTCATTGTATTAATTAATTTTTTTTATCTCATGTGCAGGAAAAATTACAAAAGCGTGCAATTTAAAAAAAATTTCAAAATTATAAAATTTCAAAAAAAAGAGGAGACAGGCATAGCGTCAGTAAGTTTTATCTCTTGAGCTTCGTTGCCAGAATCCACATCGTCAGCTGATAAGTATGCCGTCATGGAGGTTGAAGGTTGTAGAGATTTAGACGGGGTCAGCCACTCAACCTTACGGAAGAACATATTAATGGATGACTGGGCGGTGACTTTTTTCTTTTCATTGTAGATTTATTTGTAGTAAGCAAGCATATCATTCACCCCTCTGTTAATTTTTAAGAATCATTCGCCGTCAGGATCCATCTTCGATAATTCCTTCTCTTCTTCCTCTATTAACTCCTCCCAGTCTTTGGCATCAACCTCCAACTGAAATAGCTCTGCAACTTTTACAATCTTATCTATAACCTCTTCTTTTTCAAATCCTTTGAAGCCTTTTACGTGCTGTGAGCATATTTTGTTCCATGCGCCTTGTAAACAACTTTTAGTAATTTCCACCCAGGCCTTAATTAATGTTTAAGATGGCATGTAAATATTGTAAGATTTCCAAAAGTCTCTTAACATAATTTTTCTCACCGTCTACTGCATACAATGCCTGAGCAAATGTTGTGCGTAAATAGTATGCTTTTAAATTCGAAATAATACCCTGATCCATAGGTTGGATGAGTGAAGTCGTGTTTGGCGGTAGAAATATGACTCTCACGTTCGAATTGAAATCATCTAGATGTGTAGGATGTCCAGGAGCATTATCTAATAGAAACAAAATCTTGAAAGGAACATCATTGTCTTTACAATATTTTTCAACCTAGGGAATGAAGCAGCATTTAAACCAATCCTCAAAGAGAGATATTGTTATTCATGCTCTCTGGTTCAATCGGAAATGCACGGGTAGGGTGGCTTTATTATTGATGCCCTTAAATGCACGAGGTTTTTCGGAATGGTACACAAGCAGTGGTTTTAATCTGTAATCTCCAGCTGTATTAGCCCCAAGCAAGAGCGTGGCCCTATCTTTTTATGCCTTGAAACCTGGCATTGTCTTTTCCTCTTTGGCAATGTATGTTTGATCCGGCATTTTTTTCCAATACAGAGGAGTCTCGTCAATGTTAAAAATTTGCTGTGTTGAATAGCCGCCTTCATCAATAATTTTTTCCAACACATCACAAAATTTCTCTGCAGATGCAGAATAGGCACTGGCGACTTCACCGCATACTTGAGCGTTGTGGAAACCAGCGCGATGCTTGAACCTACTGAACCACCCGTTGCTTGCCATGAACTTTGGTTGGGCTTCACTGTACTTATCCTTAATATCTTTATAAATACTTGTTTCTTTTGCTTGGTTATTAGACTCAGGGGCACTCGCTTCTGAATCTGATTTTCCATCCATATTATTAAGTTCCAACTTCGATATAGCACCTGAACACTGTTTTGTGATCACTGTTGATCTTAAGTGTGTTGACCTTTTGACATATTACTTTATACGTGCACTGTCCTTTAAAATAGTATTCACTGTTGAAGCAGTGAGACCTAATTCCCTTGCAATAGATGACAAACTTTGTCCTGCTTTGCACTTCTTAATCATTTTCATCTCCATTTCTAAATCAATTTTGTTTTGTTTCTTGGCACTACAACCACTTGCACTTTCCATTAGTCCCTTTCCATTCACTCATTGTAATAATTAAATAGGAACGAAGAGAAGTTTCTGAAAATTTGTATTTTATATGATTTGAAGATTTCAGTGAAGGGGAACGCATTTCACCATAATAGTGTAAAAACCCACTCAATTGCAGTTATCGGTATTATCGCAAATGCAATAAGATCGAGTTTACTACCCATTTATAATTAGATACATTCAGAAAATCCCAATAAACTGGAAATTGCAAATTGTTTTTTGGCCGTGACCTCCAGAAATGTGCTTTAGAAAAATATCACAAAGGAGTTCAAAATTGATTCTTATAACGGAACATATGATAACAATGAAAGGGTAGTGCAATTTCCATTATAAATATGACCTTTTAGAGAGAGATAAATAGCTTAGTGGAAGGTCAACTTATGTCCGAAAGCTTTTGTGATTTACTTATTTATTTTTAACTTATTTTGACTTGTGTTTTGATATTAAAAGAGCTTTTTACATAATAAACCTATGTTTTATCCATCTTCTCAGTGAAGCAGAATTTATTCCCATTTATTATTATTATTATTATTTTTTTTTTTTATGCTGGTGCCATAAAATAATTGCAGTAAGCGCCAGTTATTGTGATCACATTTGGGAATTGAATTTTAATTTTATTAAACACCAATTGTAATAAGTGAAAATTGGAAGAATATCATCCACAGGCTAGCAAAATAAAAATAAATGTATGCTTTTTTTTTATGTGAACCCCAAACACGAGAGGTATCAGAACCTATAGTACTTAGTACCATGCTTGGGTTGGAGGTTGAGAAGACGAAAGAAGATATTTGTTGACATTGGACTTGAACTTCTGTAGATTGTAATTTTCAGGAAATACGTATGAAGGAAGGGTGTTCCAGAAAACGGCAGTTGAATGAATAAATGAGGAAGATGAAAAGTTGGTTCTGCGGGTTTGAAGTTGGACAGTAAATGGATGTTGGCTGGTGGTGGCACGTGTTTGGACTGTTTTGAAAGAGAGAGCGGGAATTATAGAAGCCAATTCAGAAGAACAGTGCCCATGGAAGTATCTGTAGAAGAGGCATGCAGCAGAAACAGTATGTCTATGAGAAAGTGAGTGGAGAGACTCTGTTAGAGATGAATCATTAATTATCCTAACTGCCCTCTTCTGAATGGAATCAAGAAGCCTGAGAGAGGTTTTGGTGACACCACCCCAGATGTGGGAACAATATTCCATGGCAGGGCGGATTTGCGATTTATACAGAGTGAGCAGCTGTTTGGAAGAAAAGTAACGCCGAGAGCGAAAGAGAAAACCAAGTTTTTTAGATGCAGAGGAAGCAATATTTGTAATGTGCTTGTGCCAAGAGAGATTAGAAGTCAGGGTAATCAACAAAAGAGATATATCATTTTGCCTAGATATCGGAGTGTCACTAAAGATAAGCATAGGAGCAGAAGAATCCTTTCTGCAAGATATAAGACAAGATTGAGTTTTAGAAGGGTTGAAATAAACTAAGTTGTCTTTCCCCATTGGAGAATTACCTGAAGATCGGCATTTAAGGAATTGGTAGCAGATTTTCGAGAAGTTGAAGCTGATTGAGCAGGACAAGGTTTCTCAAAATGGAAAGTGGAATGCAATGTGCTATCATCAGCAAAACTATGGATACGATTTCCAGTCAATGGAAGAGGTTATTAATATACAAGAGGAAAAGAGTGGGGGAAAGAACTGAACCTTGGGGGACACCGGCATTAGTGGAGAAGTTAGAAGACAGAGAGCCATCTACCATCACCCTCAGTGAGCGATCAGAGAGAAAACTAGATAACCAATTACTAAAAACAGTTGGCAAACCATAAGATGGAAGCTTGTTCAGAAGACCTTTATGCCAAACACGATCAAAAGCCTTTGAGATGTCAAGACCAACTACTTGTGTTTCACTGAACCTTTCCATTGAATTAGTCTTTCTAGGTAGTTTAAGAGTAGGCGGTTAATTGATTTCTCCATTACTTTAGAAAGAGTAGAAGTAAATGCAATGGGACGATAATTAGATGGGAGTGATTTGTCATCCTTTTTTAGAAACTGGCTGGATATGAGCAAATTTCCAAGCAGAAGGAAAAACACCTTTGGAATAAGAAAGTGAAAAAAGGTGGCAAAGAATAGGAGTAAGTTCTGGAGCACAGGTTTTGAGAACAAGTGGAGAAATACCATCAGGACCTGGAGCTTTCTTAGCATCAAGATTCATCAAAATCCTTCTGATATCCTTTTGACGGAAGACTACAGGAGGCATTGAATGGAGTGTGTTGGAAATGGTGGGAGGTGTTTTACCAAGATCATTAATACATGAGTTGGAAGAAAAATGGGATGCTAGCAAGTCTGCTTTATCCTTGGCTGAAGTGACAACAGGACCATCTGTTTTGGACAGAGGTGGGAGCAGAGATGGGCAAAAGTTGCGGTCAATAGCTTTGGCAAGAGACCAGAATGCTCGGCTACTATTAGGGCAAGAAGCAAGTTTTCTACTCTTAGCCTGTTCAAACTCTAGTTTGGACTGATTAATAACTGCTTTACAATTGTTGCGAGCTTTGGTGTAGTCAGAAAATGACACTGAAGAATTAGAAACAAGCCAATTACGATATGCAACATTCTTCTCTTAAACAGCCTTAGCACATTTATTGGAAAACCAAGGTTTAGATAAAGGACGAGATTTTAAAGTGGAGTGTGGGATAAAGGATTCCATTCCTGCAAGAATAATTTCACTGACACGATCTGAGCAAACGTTGACATCAGAAGTTTTGAAACAGTAATCCGACCAAGGAAAAGAAGAAAAGAAGTCTCGCAGGTCATCCCATTTTGCATTCTTGTAATGCCAAACACCACGAGGTTGGGAATAGCCATGAGATAAAGGTTCCATTGGAGAAGAGACAATCACCAAGTTGTGATCTGAAGGGCCTAAAGGAGCTCTCACTTCGACCGTGTACTTAGAAGGGTTGTTTGTGAGAAAAAGATCAAGCGTATTGGCTGTATGATCAGGATTGTCCGGTATTCTTGTAGGTAAATGAACAATCTGTGCTAGGTCATTAGTAATTGGAAAAGCCTCAGCATCTCGACCTGCTGGGTCGGTGTGACTAGAAAATGGAAGCAAGCTGGAGTTGTGAACATTAAAATCACCAAGGAAAATTACCTCACTGTTAGGAAAGTTGGACTGGAGAAAGTTAAGTTGCAAAGAGAGGAAGTCAAAGAGCTCCAAGTGATTAGTGGAGTTGGGAGAACGGTAGAGACAACAGATGAATTTGACACAATGAGATAGAGAGATTTTAAGCCAGAGAAGATCAAAGAGAGGAGATTCCAAATTGCCAAGTCTCTGACAGGGAATATCAGAACGCACGTATGCACAAGTACCACCTTTGAGGCAAAGGAATCATACAGCAAATAATTTGGGCATCTGAGACGAGCAGTAGTTGAATCAACTGATAACTGAGATTCTGTCAGAAAAATTACATGGCGTTTGGCAGACTCAAGTGGAAATGGACATCGTTGAGATTAGAATCGAGACCACGTATATTTGTGAAATGAATTAGGAAGTGCTTGGGAGGTTTAGATCTTTTAGCAGATAAGCTTGCTCTATTAGTTTGACAATTCATGGTGTATTCAATGGTAAGAAAAAGTGGGTGGGACATGCTGTATGAAGTAATGAAATTTTTGGATATGGCGTACACTTGGTAAGAATATACCCAGACCCTTGACATAATGTGGCCTGACAATGCTCCCCGCATACACACTACTCGGACTCCCTCCAGTCACTATCTGGCAGAGTAGAGGTAGCAAGATTATACACTAGCTGATCCAGAAGCCTCCTAGAGAGTTAACAATAGGTTCGATCCAGTGTACTAACAAGCGGCCGGCCTGCGAACACCGTTTTAGAGCTGTACCCTCAAAATGTAAGAAATATTGGATCTCGCCACGACGTTCATCATAACCTCAAAAGTCATCAATCATACTGCATGATGGAAGAGATAGGGAAGGGTTGACCAGAACTTAGCTCTAGAGACTAAACATGGGTTTCACCACCTCAAGCCTCCAATAAGCAAAGTGGTGGTATTTCACCGGTTGATGAGAGTCATCTACCACCTAGTACTGCCTGGTAACATAGAGGGTCGGCGTACCTCCATGTGGTGTTGTGTGGGTGCCACACCTCGTTACATACATAGCTTAATTAATATACATACAGTACTAACTAAACAAAACTTTTTAACCTGATATTTTTGTTCATTTTTTGGGGGGGGGTTGTAAAATCTAAAACAGTACAAAAAAAAAAAGTGTTAATCAATAACAAAGAACATGCTCGCAGAAATTGCAACTAACATGATACACGCAGGTGAGGTGCAGAGTAAAATATTTATGAAGTTTAAATATAGGAATGAAGAGATTCTGAACATTTACAGAGTTTTATTTTACTGTACCGAAGTCATGGTCTTCTTTGTCTTTTAAAAGGTACCAGAAATTTATAACAATTAAATCATAAATTGAGATTTTATACAAACTTTCAAAGGGAGAAAGTGGGTCTTTGTTAGCAAGACTGCTTCTACAGGGATGGGATACACTTAAATAAAAAGGGTGCAAGAATGTTTGCTGATGCTATCGAGGCAGTGTTAGGTGGGTCAGAAAACTGCAAGATTGGGGGGATACAAGGACTAATAGATTAACAGTAGCCACTGGCAGAGGTGAAAGTGATTCTTGCACTGCTTCTATTGGAATGAGCGGAAGCTTGGAAATTAAGATGCAGGATATTTAAGAGACTGCTGGGAGTCATTGCCTTACAAGTAAACACATGGGTTGTGTTAGGGTAGCTAAGAAAAAGAACAGATGCATGTATACTTGCGTATACACCAATGCTTGGAGTTTGGTAAATAAATTTGATGAATTTGAGGTATTGCTCAAAGCATCAAAGGCGGATATTGATGGGATATCAGAGATGTGGTGTCACACAGATATAAGTAATGCAGTACTGGAATTTGGGGAGTACAACGTCTACAGAAAGGATAGGAAGGGAGGAGGGTTATGCTATTAGTTAAGAAACACATAAAATCCAAGGAAGTGAAGCCAGTCGACATCGCTGGACAGTGACAGTAAAGTGTTGAGTCAGTTTGGTGTGACATAAGCATTGGGAGATCAAAATTGAGAGTAGGAGTGTGCTATAGGCCTAATGACTCTGATGAGTATAACAAGAAACTGTACAGGGAAATAGAGTGGGCCAGTAAATCAGAGAAACTTATAATGGGAGATTCTAATTTCCCAGATATTGACTGGAATTTGTGGGTTGGTCACTCACACACTAGCAAGGCTTTTGTGGATTTATTGGATGATTATTTTCTAAATCAGCATGTTCGGGAGGCAACTAGAGGGAGCAATACTCTTGATTTGATTATCAGTAGTGATTCTTCATGCATTAAGAATCTGCAGATAAATGAACCACTAGGTGGCAGTGATCACAGTGTGCTGAAGTGGGATTTACTCAAAGAGGTAACTACCATTAGGGGTAAAGGGAAGGGTTATTGCTTTCGTAAAGGCAACTACGATGGACTGAGACAGTATTTAAATTCTATACAGTGGGACCAACTGATGATGTTACCAACAGCAAATGCAAAATGGGAAGCATTCAAAGAACTTATCTTGGAAGCTACTAGGCTTTACATACCAACTAAGAAATATTGTTCAAGGTTCAGGCCTAAATGGATGTCAGATGAACTAATGAGACATATGGCAGAGAAGAAAAATGCATTGGATACATATAAATTAAAATGTAGTAGTAGTAGTGGCATGTGATGCAAGAAAGCAAGTGTATGAGCTTATGCAGGATCAGCCAAAAAAAGAAAAAAAAAAATCACACCATTCCCTCCAAATGCCTGTCCAGTTCCTCCTTAAATTTATTTAACCTGTCAACTTCCACAACGACAGATGGAAGTTTGTTCCAGCAATTAACCACCCGCTGGCTAAAGGCAAATTTCCGCACATCTATTCTACATCTGTCTTTTCTTAATTTGAATTTATGCCCCCTTAGGTTCGTAATCTGAACAAGTGGAAGGATCCCATCAGAATTCAGTGCTCAACCCATTCAAGGCCTTATACAGCTCAATCAGATCACCACGCAGGTGCCTAGTCTCCAGCCACTGCAATTTGCAGAATTTAAGCCTCTCTTGGTAAGAGGATCCCTTCATTCCCCTCACCAATCTTGTTGCCCTTCTCTGTACACATTCAAGTAAATCTACATCCTTCCTAAAATGAGGCCTCCAGACCTGTATGCAGTACTCAAGGCGTGGCCTGACCATTGCCTTAGACAAAGGGACAATCACCTCCTTCTCCCTACTAGCAAAATTCCTATATATCATTGACAAAACCCCATGACCTGCCCTGGCAGCCTGTCTGCATTGCTCAGAAAACTTCATATCTGCCTGAACAATTACCTCCAGGTCCTTTTCATTCTCTACCACTGTCAGTGTAGTACCACAGAGTTGATACGTTGCTCTAGGGTTGCTGTTTCCCATATGTAGTACTTTACATTTGTCAATGTTAAACTTCATTTGCCACCTCTCAGCCCATCTGCTCAACCTTTACAGATCCTGTTGCAGCAGCAGAGCGTCAGTAGCGTCCTTAACAACCCTGCCAATCTTTGTATCATCTGCAAACTTGGACATTAAGCTTGATATACCATCATCAATATTATTTATAAATACAGAAAACAACAATGGACCCAACACTGAACCCTGAGGGACTCCACTAATAACATTAGTCCACGATGAGCAGTGTCCATTAATTACCACTCTCTATCTTCTGCCACTCAATCATCCATTTATACCTAGCAACAATTTGCCACCAATGCCACTTTGCTCCAATTTGTGCAGCAGTCTTCCATGTGCAACAGTATCAAAAGCCTTTCTAAGATCCAAATATATAATATCAAAGTTATTCCCTGCATCCAATTCTTTTGTGACTACATCATAGTATCCAATCAAATTGGTTAGGCAACACCTTCCCTTAACAAAACCATGCTGTGTCTGAGCTATAACTGAATTCTTGCCAAGATGATCCTGCAGTGCTTCTTTAACCAGTGCCTCCATTAATTTTCCTGGAACAGAAGTTAAACTCACAGGTCTATAATTACTTGTGTCAGCCTTTGATCCTCCTTTGTGAAATGGGGTTACATTTGCACATCTCCAGTCTGTGGGTACCTCCCCCGAGTCAAAGAAGCTCTCATAATTATGGCTAACGGATTGCTTACTTCCTTTGCCGCCTCCTTTAATATAACTGGATAGATCCCATCCACTCCAGGTGCTTTTCTTATGTTTAACTTCAACAATTTCTCCTCTACTTTGCTTTCAGTTATTACAAAATCATTAAGTATCCTGCTACAATTTGATAACCTTCTGCCATTTTCAAACCTTAATAATTCCTCATGTGTGAATATAGATGCAAAATACTCATTCGGTTTGTTTGCTATCTGAGCAGGATCATCAACAGTCAAACCATCAATGTCAAGTGGACCAATCAGATTCTTCCTCTTCCTTGTAGAGTTTATATAAGTAAAGAAATCCTTGCTGTTTTTCTTAGCATCTTTTGCCAAGGATTTCTCCTAATCTGCCTTCGCCTGCCAAACCTCCTTTGTGACCTGATTACAGACTAGCTTATATCTGCCATAGGCTTCTGAGTTGCTTGATAATTTATATGCATCCCATGCATTTTTCTTCTCTGTTACGAGTCTCATTAGTTCATTAGATAACCATTTAGGTCTAAACCTTGGACAATATTTCTTAATAGGTATGAAACTTTTAGTAGCATCCACGATTAATTCCTTGAATGCTTCCCACTTAGAATATACTGTTGGTAACATCGTTAGTTGATCCCACTGTACAGAATTTAAAAACTGTCGGAGACAGAGACACAGAAGCCTATGATAGATATAAGTTGATGTGTAACGAAGTTACAAAGGAGGTTAGGCAGGTGAAAGCAGATTACGAGAAATCTTTAGCAAGGGAATGCAAAGAAAAACAGTAAGGAGTTCTTTACTTATGTAAACTCTAGAAGGAAGGGGATGAATCAGATTGGTCCACTTGATATCGATGGTTCAACTGTTCATGATCCTGCTCAGGTAGCTAACAAACAAAATCAATATTTTGCATTTACATTCACACATGAGGAGTTATTCAGGTAGGGGAATGCCATAGACGAAGTAAACACTGGCAGTGAGCTAGATGATCTTGTAATAATTGAGAGTAAAGTGGAGGAGAAATTGTTGAAGATAAATACAAGAAAGGCACCTGGGGTGTGGGATCTATCCAGTTATATTAAAGGAGGCAGCAAAGGAAGTAAGCAATCCGTTAGCCATAATTATGAGAGCTTCCTTGGACTCAGGGGAGGTACCCACAGACTGGCTGGAGATGTGCAAATGTAATCCCAATTCACAAAGGAGGATCAAAGGCTGACACAAGTAATTATAGACCTGTGAGTTTAACTTCTGTTCCAGGAAAATTAATGGAAGCACTGGTTAAAGAAGCACTGCAGGATCATCTTGGCAAGAATTCAGTTATAGCTCAGACACAGCATGGTTTTTTTAAGGGAAGGTGTTGCCTAACCAATTTGATTGGATACTATGATGTAGTCACAAAAGAATTGGATGCAGGGAATAACTTTGATATTATATATTTGGATCTTAGAAAGTCTTTTGACACTGTTGCACATGGAAGACTGCTGCACAAATTGGAGCAGTGTGGCATTGGTGGCAAATTGTTGCTGTGGATAAAGGGATGATTGAGTGGCAGAAGACAGAGAGTGGTAATTAATGGACACTGCTCATCGTGGACTAATGTTATTAGTGGAGTCCCTCAGGGTTCAGTGTTGGGTCCATTGTTGTTTTCTGTATTTATAAATAATATTGATGATGGTATATCAAGCTTAATGTCCAAGTTTGCAGACGATACAAAGATTGGTAGGGTTGTTAAGGATGCTACTAACGCTATGCTGCTGCAACAGGATCTGGAAAGGTTGAACAGATGGGCTGAGAGGTGGCAAATGAAGTTTAACATTGACAAATGTAAAGTACTACATATGGGAAACAGCAACTCCAGAGCGACGTATCAACTCTGTGGTACTATACTGACAGTGGTAGAGAATGAAAAGGACATGGAGGTAATTGTTCAGGCAGATATGAAGTTCTCTGAGCAGTGCAGACGGGCTGCAAGAGTAGCTCATGGTGTCTTATCAATGATATACAGGAATTTTTCTAACAGGGATAGGGAGTTGATTATTCCCTTGTATTAGGCAATGGTCAGGCCGCACCTTTGGTACTGTATACAGGTCTGGAGGCCTCATTTCAAGAAGGATGTAGAGCTGCTGGAACGAGTACAGAGAAGGGCAAAAAGGTTAGTGAACGGAACGAAGGGTTGCTCTTACGAAGAAAGGCTTAAGTTTTGCAAATTACAGTGTCTGGAGACTAGGCACCGGCGAGGTGATCTGATAGAGGTGTACAAAGCCTTGAATGGTTTGAGCATGCTCAATGCTAATGGAATTCTTCCTCTTGCTCAGAATAATCACCTGAGAGGGCATAAATTCAAATTGAGGAAAGACAAATGTAGGATAGATGTGTGGAAATTTGCCTTTAGCAGGTAGTTGGTTGGTGGAACAGCCTTCCATCCCATGTTGTGGAAGTTGATAGCCTAAATAAATTTAAGGCTCAGTTGAACAGGTATTTCGAACAAATGAAGGGGTGAAGTGGAAGGGTTTTTTTTTTTTTTGGATGATGCTGCATAAGCTTGCTTTCTTGCATCATATGCCTCTACTAATGCTAAAAGATTTTATGAAGTTGGAAAGTTGACCATAACATAAATTAAAACAATGAGAAAAAAAATTTTAAAGTTCGCATTGAAATTTGATTTCGATGATGATAGAAAAAGAAAAACTATGAGAACAGCTAATGGCCCATCCCTTAAAGATGCTGTTTGTTGTTGATGTAGTTGGGTTCTGAGAGCATCAGCAGCTAAGGCTATATTGCTTCATGTATACTGTCTGTAAATTGTGTTCTGTGGTCAGTTTTCTGGACAAAAAAACCTGAGTTTCGGGAAGAAAAACCATGTATGATTTAGCCACGTTGCGAAAAAGACCCATAAATTCCTCCCATTATTGACTGGACTGAAACTTGGGTCTTTTACCCCTAGGGTGCGGAGGACGGTGATTCTACCAACTGTGCTATCCATGAGGGCTAGGTATGAGCAACACGCTCAATACTGTCCAACTGAACTACTCTTGCTGAAAAGTGAAAGATCTGGCAACAAAGAAACAAAGCTCGAAAATGGTGCAGCAAAAAATAAATGATTATTTTCGTTAAAGGCCTATGCATATGTGTTATTGTAGCTGAAAGTTCCATTTGTTTTGTTATCTATGATAGGGTGACCAGATTTATAAAACAAAAAAAACAAAAAAATGGAACACTTATGGCGAGTTAACTGACATGATTCGACTGTCATACTAGTTAAAACCATCTTCTTGTACTCTTTTCATGCTAACTAACCATAGCTGTTTAACTTGATTAAAATTAATATAGGTTACTTACATATTCATTGCTGTCTTAGTCTCACATTTGTGTAATTTTACAATTGACATTGTCAAATTACACAAATCTTTATTGAGCAGATGGGCCAGGATATACACTATTAACATTTTTGTCATATTTTTTAGATGACTGAATTTCTTCCAAAAGGTTTTGGCTGCTCCTTTATGAAATTGTAAAAGGCCATACAAGGAATGGCTTTAAAATGTGTTTTTGTTATTAATATTGTCAAAATGGATGGCAGATGAACTAATGAGGCCAAAATGGATGTCAGATGAACTAATGAGGCATATGGCAGAGAAGAAAAATGCATGGGATACTTACAAATTAACACATAACACAGAAGCCTATGATAGATACAACTTGATATGCAACCAAGTTACAAAGGAGGTTAGGCAAGCGAAGGCAGATTACGAGAAATCCTTGGCAAGGGATGCAAAGAAAAACAGCAAAGAGTTCTTTACTTATGTAAACTCTAGAAGGAAGGGGATGAATCAGATTGGTCCACTTGATATTGATGGGTCAACTGTTGATGATCCTGCTCAGGTAGCTAACAAACTAAATGAATATTTTGCATCGACATTCACACATGAGGAGTTATTCAGCAAGGGGAATGCCAGAGGTGTATTCAACTCTAGCAGTAAGCTACAGAATCTTGAAATAACTGGGAGTAAAGTGGAGGAGAAACTGTTGAAGATAAACACAAGAAAGGCACCCGGGGTGGATGGGATCTATCCAGTTATATTAAAGGAGGCAGCAAAGGAAGTAAGCAAACCCTTAGCCATAATTATGAGAGCTTCCTTGGACTCAGGGGAGGTACCCATAGACTGGAAATGTGCAAATGTGACCCCAGTTCACAAAGGAGGATCAAAGGCTGACACAAGTAATTATAGACCTGTGAGTTTAACTTCTGTTCCAGGAAAATTAATGGAGGCACTGGTTAAAGAAGCACTGCAGGATCATTTAGACAAGACTTCAGTTATAGCTCAGACACAGCATGGTTTTGTTAAGGGGAAGTCTTGCCTGACCAACTTGATTGGATACTATGATGCAGTCACAAAAGAACTGGATCCAGGGAATAACTTTGATATTATATACTTGGATCTTAGAAAGGCTTTTGATACTGTTGCACATGGAAGACTGCTACACAAATTGGAGCAGTGTGACATTGGAGGCAAATTGCTGCTATGGATAAAGGGGTGGTTGAGGGGGAGAAGACAGAGAGTGGTAATCAATGGACACTGCTCGTCATGGACTGATGTTATTAGTGGAGTCCCTCAGGGCTGGGTCCATTATTGTTTTCTGTATTTATAAATGATATTGATGATGGTATATCAAGCTTAATGTCCAAGTTTGCAGATGATACAAAGGTTGGCAGGGTTGTCAAGGACATTACTGACACTATGCTGCTGCAACAGGATCTGGAAAGGTTGAGCAGATGGGCTGAGAGGTGGCAAATGAAGTTTAACATTGACAAATGTAAAGTACTACACATGGGAAACAGCAACCCCAGAGCAACGTATCAACTCTGTGGTACTACACTGACAGTGGTAGAGAATGAAAGGGACTTGGGGGTCGTTGTGCAGGCAGATATGAAGTTCTCTGAGCAGTGCAGACGGGCTGCAAGAGTAGCTCATGGAGTATTGTCAATGATATACAGGAATGTTTCCAGCAGGGATAAGGAGGTGATTATTCCATTGTATAAGGCAATGGTGAGGCCACACCTAGAGTACTGTATACAGGTCTGGAGGCCTCATTTCAAGAAGGATGTAGAGCTGCTGGAACGAGTACAGAGAAGGGCAACAAGATTAGTGAATGGAACAAAGGGGTGCTCTTACGAAGAAAGGCTTAAGTTTTGCAAATTACAGTGTCTGGAGACTAGGCACCAGCGAGGTGATCTGATAGAGGTGTATAAAGCCTTGAATGGTTTAAGCATGCTGAATGCTGATGGGATTCTTCCTCTAGCTCAGAAAAATCACCTGAGAGGGCATAAATTCAAATTGAGGAAAGACAGATGTAGGATAGACGTGCGGAAATTTGCCTTTAGCCAGCGGGCGGGCGGTTGGTTGGTGGAACAGACTTCCATCCCTTGTGGTGGAGGTTGATAGCCTAAATAAGTTTAAGGCTCAGCTGGACAGGTATTTTGAACAAACAGAGGGGTGAAGTGGAAGTGGTTTTTTTTTTTTTTTTTTTGGCTGATGCATAAGCTTGCTTTCTTGCATCAAATGCCTCTACTAATGCTAATGCTAATGCTAATTGTCTGTACAGTTTCAACGGACAAGTGGTTCCTTTCATCAGTCCAAAATGCATTCATTAAAGAAAACACCCTCTCTAATGAAGCATTTGTGCCTGGTATTCCTAACACAGAACTCGCAATGCGTATTATGTTCCTAAATCTGATATCTTAATTTTTCGTTGTCTGAATTGTCTCAGTCCACCCGTCACTAGTCATCACGTCGCATTTATTCCAATGATCAATCTTAGATTCACATATATTATTCGCATGATTCACTTCATTGAATAGTTCATCTTCATCTATTACTTTTAGTAGGCACCTCCGTAGCCAGGTGGGAAGGAGCAGCAGTGCATAGCACACGCTTCTTGATTAGACCGGGGTTCGAGCCCGTCACCACCAAATACGGAGGATGCGGGAAGGTCATGGAATGACCACCGCATATCCCGGAGCAATATGGCCTTAGTTGCTAATGCTCCTAAAAACCAAATAACAAACAAACAAACAAACATTACTTTTAGTATGTTGGTGTCAATTTTGGATATGTTTTGGACACACTGTTGAACAACACACCAAGATGGGGGGATATTAAACAAAACCCATTTAAAGTCACATAGCTCTGCAAAAGGTGTGGCCCAGTTTTCCACATATTCTAGGAAAGTATCATGGAAATTGGTGACAGTTTCAGCAAATTCAACATCTCTGATGACACCATCCTCTATCAGTTGGATTTTGAGGTCCAGGAGAGCAGATGTAAAAAAAATGTTGCTCCTTTCTTTTGAGCATTTTTTCTGCCAGGGCAGTCAGTTCTTTTGCCACTTCACTGCCACAAATGTCCTCTCTTTCAATCTTTTTAATAGCATTAGTACACATTTTAAGTTGGCTGTGAATGAACTTGAACCAGAGAAGAGACTGTGAATTATTAAAAAAAAATCCCTCCAGAATTAGGGGATTTTACCTTGTGATAGAAATATGACTTGAGCCCATCAAACGTTTTGATTATTCTTTCCACTGCAGGTAGCAAGGAAAGCCATCGTGTCTTCACACTTCCTAAAAGTTGCTTGTATTCCACATCAGCAAAGTTGCAGAAGGATTTCAATGCCTCAGGTCCATTCTCTTTTACTTTGTTAATAATTGATTCCACATCAATTGGCAATGTATCAGCACTTGTTTGCAAAGTGTTATGCACAATATATGCAGCACAGCCTACTCCCAAGATGTTCATTTTCATGTTCTTTCTTAACTTATGAAAGACATTATTATTATTATTATTATTTTTCCCTGATTGAGGGATTCCACTCTGTGATAGGTACTGCTACCAAGTACATAGTATGGTTGTAATGTCTGGTGTTACTATTGGTTGAGGAAATCTCTGACTATTCTACAGGTGTTCAGGATTGTGACTTTCTGGAGTTCCTTGTAGGTGTTCTCTGGGAGACCTATTGCTGCTAGGCTGCTATGTAGAGTCTTTGGCACCATACTGGTGGTTGATACGATAATCGGGATAGTCGATACTTCTTGCATATGCCACATCTCCTTGACCTCATGTCTTAGGTTCATGTATTTCCTAATTTTTTCCTCATGGGTTTTCTGGACATTGCTAGTGTTGGGCACTGCTATGTCAATCAGTAGGTAGCCTTTTCCATTTTGTCCACAAGGGTTATGTCCAGTCTGTTGTGCGGGATTATCATTATTATTATTAGCTGTATGGTGCAAGGAAGCCTGAGGCTTATGCTGCACCATCCAGAAAAAAAAAAAAATTCCTGAATTACCTTAAGAGAGAGAGAGAGAAGTAGAAGGGAATCACCAAGAAAGAGAAGAATAATGATATCCAGCTCAGGACCCTGGGTGTGCCAAACCCATACTCACCAGATGTGAGCCCCTGGGGTTCTTGCCTTTTCTTGCAATGCCTCCGAAGTTGGTGTTGCGGTTGTCACCACAAAATGCTGCTGTCGGCGCCTCCATAACCAGGCGAGCAGGAGCAGCAGTGTGTAGCACACGCTTCTTGATTAGACTAGGGTTCTAGCCCATGCCCACCAAATACAGAGGATGCGGAAAGGTCACCGCCGCATATCCCCGGAGCAATATGGCCTTAGTTGCTAATGCTCCTAAAAACCAAATAACAAACAAAGCACAAAATGCTATCTTGTTGGTTAACTTATAACTTATATTTCTCCACTATATAGTATAAACCAGAGCTGTAATGCTCAATATGTTCTATGTTGATATAAATATTGTAAAATAATAAGAGAAGTTTACCTCAATATTATGTAGAATACTTCCATATGATACTCCCCAGAAATTAAAATGATAAATTAAAATTCAATTTAACACAATTAAAAATCAATTTAATGCAATTAAAAATAAGAAAATTAATTAAAAGAATCTAACGAAAAAATTTCAAAACGATTTTCCTTCCTGAAGCTGACAGTGCTTTTCGAGCGTATGTCGTGATCACAGGAATGAAAATTACTGAATAGGGGTGAGTATAAAACTTAAATAGGGATTATTTGTCTTCGTGCATGCGTGTAAAAGCCCATGAATCGGAGATCAGATATGGCCGACGAACATTAACAGATTTTTCATGTAATTTAATTTCTATGGTTTCTGCAATTAATAGCCACGTATAATTACGTTGAACACTAAGTATTTTCGCCTCGTTAAATAAAAAAGTATGTTTTTCGTTAACGGCATGAAAGGCTAATTCTGACGCTGCTGAATGAGAAGCACGAACTGAGGCCGCATGTTGATTAATACGTATTCAAAGGAAAATGCGTCAAACCTTGGTAAGACATTGCAATCACTGCAAGAAATGTTGTATACCAGGTCATTCATTTGTGTTGTCAACGAGGAAAGGACTGAGCGATTGTTCAGTATAGTGTGTAATTTCCGTATTGGCCTGGCCACAATTTTAAATTCGATATCTTTAAAGAATCTATTAAGCTGTTTGTGCCACTGTTCAACCTATGGGACAGAAATAAAGTATTTTTTGATATTACTATTGTTGGTTGGTGTAGTATTTTGTATCCTATCCTTAACTTGTACCCTAATTCAGTTTTTGTAGCAAGGGGATAACCCCTGTTTAAGAATCTACTGGTTAATATTTGTATTTCTGAGCCCAAAGCAGATTCCGTCATTGTATATTTATAGGCATTTAGAAATTGATTAAAGATAATCGATCTTTTGTAGGTGAATGGGTGATAGCTGTTATAATGTATAAGTATACAGGTGTTTGTAGATTTTCGATAGATGTTAAATTGGATTTTATTCGAGTCCCGAGTAAGCGTGAAATTTAGAAAATTTAATGCTTTGTATCCATATCCTCCCTTTCCAATGTAAATTTGAGTCTAGAATGAATATTATTAAACAAATGTAAAATGTCTTGGATAGTACTACTATTGGTAATAACTAGAACATCGTCTAAATACCTCCCATAGTATGTGATTTGACGTTGAAAAGACGTCAAATATATATGCTCAATCTTTGAGAGATAGATCTCCGATATTAAGCTGCTCAGGCTCAAGCCCATTGTCAAACCAAAAGTTTGTTTGTACACTTTGTCTCAAAAGGTGATATAGTTAGCCTCAACTAACAGAATAAGAGAAGTTTTCCTCAATATAATACGTAGAACACTTCCGTATGATACTCTCCAGAAATTAAAATGAAAAAAATCAAAAATCTTACATTCTAATGTGCTAAACCTTTTTTTTTTTAATTCTCCAGAACTGTATTTTTGATAAGTTGAAAAATCCAAACAAATCAGAAGTCCGAACAACCCCTCGGTTCCAATTAGTTTGAATTATCAATGCTCTACTGTACCAGTATTGCAAGTAATAATATTGACTCAGTCTGGTATGCTGCTGGAGGAAATATGGTTTTCAGAGTATGTTATAGGCCTAATGACCAATGAGTATATTGTACAAGTCAGTTAATATATGCAGTATGTTACATTTCAGGTGCATTAGCAAATACTAATAATCATGATTTATAACAGAAAAAAATAGAAATTAAACTTTTATGTGCAAACTGGAACATTTTATTTCTGTGTATCTGCCATATTGCACATTTATTCCTGCCATTGGCGCATGGTAACAGTCATAACCAGTGATTCAGCAGAAATACAGTGTGCTTATAAATTATTCATCTGATTATGGAGCTGAATTAAAATTTTATTCTAATAGGTAATGTAAAGTGGTTTGTTGTACTTAAAGCAACTCAATTTCTTATCACATGACCACACTTCAGTAAACCTTCACATGGGCACCTTTGGCAGCACGTAGAATGTCAAGATGGTAGCCAATTTCATTCCAAGTGTTTTGAAGCATCTCTTGAGAAATGGAAATCACTGCCTTTTCAATCCAGTCTTTTAACTCTGTGATATTAACTTTTTTTCATTCATCTTGTCCTTTACATAGCCCATACAAAGAAATCCATTGGTATATCTGGGGAACAAGTAGGACATGGAATGGGATCATCCTGGCTGATCCATCAGTTCGGAAATTTTTTATTGAGGAAATCGTGCACATACAAGCCCCAGTGTGATGGCTCTCCAGCTGCGGTGCAGCATACAATTCAAGCATATCTAGCTAATTTGTGGAGTTCACTATTTTCACAGAAGAAAACTGGCCCAATTACCTGGCAGAATGACAGTGCACACCAGACATTTACCTTGGGACTATCATGCTTGTGTTCAAGAACTGAATGGGAATCTGAAAATCCCCACTCAGTTTGTGAACTGTGGAATATCACTTCATCACTGAAAACAACATTTTCTAGAAAGTGTTCTTCTATTTGGTTGAGAATGTGAACAGTGAATTCTTCTTGTTGTGAGCCTTAATTTTCTGGACAATTTGCATCTTGCAAGCATAAAATTTCAATCTCTTGTAAATTAACCTGTGCAATGTTACTTGCTGTATTTGCAGCTACAGGCTTTCTTGGTGGAGGGTTTTGTAGGTCTTCGGGTAAACATTTCCTGAATTTCTGAAACTTTATCTGCAGATACACTAGGCCCACCTGCTCCTTTCTGGTGCAGCACATGCCAGTTTCTTGAAACTTTTTCAACCATTGCTTCACTGATTATTCTGTAGGAGGATCTTTCTGGAATTCCCATTGAAAACTTCTTTTTACAGTCACTGGAGAATTGGTATCCCACAGCCACAACACACGCTGCTTTTGCCTGCACAGTTGTCATTTTAATGCTGTACTGTCACAGTGCTTGGGGGGGGGGGGATCAAGGCTGCCAACCACATGAGAAAAAACTCATCAAGATGGTTTGATAACTACAGTAAACCATTTTAAGATACCTATTACAATAAAATTTTAATTGAGCTTCATAATCAGGTGAATCATTTATAGACATCTATATATGGTATATGAATAACCTATGTGATATGTGTGGAAAAAAAAAAAAGAAATAATAATTGCTGGATTTCTATTAGTCTGATTTTAATGAAATTTGGGTTGACTAGACAAATCTTTCTAAAAGAGCCAAATATTAATTTTTTTCAAAAATCCACCAACTACAAGTCAAGTTATTACATGCAAATGGATGGATGGACATGGTGAAGACAATAGGTGCTTTATGCATATATGCTATCACACCTAACAACCATACAAGTCAAGTTATTACATGCAAATGGATGGATGGACATGGTGAAGACAATAGGTGCTTTATGCATATATGCGCTCACACCTAACAACCATACAAATACAGGTGACCAACAAATCATGTGTTTCATCATGGAATATTTTAACTTTCCAAATATTGTTGGAACTATGAATTGGCAGCTCACTCAGCAGCAAAACTTCTGGCTTTGCTAGATAACTGCTTTCTATACTAGCATATTAGGCTACACGATGAAGCAGTATTCTTGATTTGATTATATGTATTAAGAACCTTCAAGTAAAGGAGTCACTAGACAGAAGTGATTATAATGTATTAATGTGGGATTTATTTAAGATATAACTACTGCCAAGGGTAAATGGAATGGATTTTGTTTTCTCAAAGGTCGTTACTTCTTAGACTTTTATTTTTTTAATTATTTTCACTGGAACCAACTAATGTTGTTAAAAAAATGCAATTTCTGAATAGGAAGCATTCAGGGAGGTAATCATAAAGGCTACTAAGCTCTTATGCCAACTAAGAGATATATAGTTCAAGATTTAGACCAAAATGGAGTTTAGATAAACTGATGGGTTTAGTGGCAGAGAAGAAAAATGCATGGGATAATTATAAATTGTCAGTGGCCCGAGATCCTGTAGTAAGTATAAATTAGTGTGCCATCAAGTTACTCAGAGGATTAAGCATGATAAGGCAGATTTTGAAGAAAGAAAAGAAAGAAAGAAAACACATGACTTGTTGGTCACCTGTATTTGTATGGTTGTTAGGTGTGAAGAAATTCTTTTGAGCAAGAAATTCTTTGCCTATGTTAACACTAGAAAGAAAGGGATGAATCACATTAGTCAACTCAATATGAATGCATTAATCATTGTTGATCCTGTACAGGTTGTGAACAAATTGAATAAATATTTTGCATATTTATTCACATATTAAGAAGTTTTTAGTTATGGGGATAGCAGATGATTATCTAATGCTGATTGTAAATTATTGTAAGTTTTTATGATAACAAATAGGAAACTGGAAGAGAAATTGCTGTAGTCAAAAGCCTGGAGCTGATGGACTCTATTCATTTATATTACAAGAAGCAGAAAAAAAGGTAATCAAACTTTTAGTTGAAATAGTGAGAAAGCATGTTTGGTTTCAAGTGAAGTTCTTATGGATTGGAGATGTGTAAATGTCTGTCCTTTTCACAATAGTGTTTCACAGTGTGAACTAGGTAACTGCTGACATGTAAGTTTGACTTCTGTGCTAGGAAAAGTAATGGAGTTAGTAATTAAAGTAATGCAGGGTCACCTTGATAGGAATGGAACTATAAGGCAATCGCACAGATTTGTCAAAGGGAGATCATACCCAATCAGTGTGATTAGTTATTGCAAGGTCATCGTAAAGGAACTAGGTGCAAGGAATAATTTTGGCATCATGTACTTAGATTCCATTAAAACTTCATACTGTTCCACATGAATGATTGTTGTGTAAATTGAAACAATATGGCATTAGAAGTGAATTTACTATCCTGGATAAAGGGCTGGTTAAGTGATAAGAGACTAAGAGTAGTTATAAATGTCCATTGTGCTTAATTGACTAATGTTATAAGTGGGGCATTAGTGGATTCACTGTTGAATACTTTATTGTTGGTTTTTTTTTACATTTATTAATAATATTGAACTAGGTATTTCAAGCTTTTGATGTTTAAGTTTGTTGATCATACAAAGGTGGCTAGACAGGGTGGCTAATGCAAGGTTGGGTTGCAATAATCCCAGAATAACATGCTATGTGAGTAACACTTAGGAATAATTTGATATGAAGTTCTCTGAGCAATACAGACAGGCCGATAGAATAGCTCTGTGGTTCTGTCAGTAATATACAGGAACTTTGCCAACAGGGATAAAGAAGTGATTATCCCATTGTATAAAGCAGTAGCCATTAAGCCACATCTGGTATACAGGTTTGAATATCTTGTTTTAGGAAGAACAGATCTGCTGGAAAGGGTACAGAGAAGAGCAATAAGTTGAGTTTGGGACACAAAAAGATATTCTCTATCAGGAAAGATGGGTTCTATAAATTGTAGCATCTGGAAACTAAGTGTGTACATGATGACCTAATTGAAGTGTGCATCATATAATGTTTAAGGCTCTAAAAGGGTTGAGTAAACTGAATGATAATAGCATCTTTACTCTTTCTCAGTTTAAATTGAAAAAGAATGATTTCAGGATAAATATGGGAAAATTTCCTTTCACAGAGGAAAATTGATTGTTAAAATGATTTTCTATATGGTGTTGTGGAAGGGAGTATTTTAAATAAATTTGAAGAAGGATTAAACAAACTATTTTAAAAAATGGATAAATGAAGTGAGTAAAGAGGAAGGGTTTTTTTTTTTTTTGTCTGATGCTGTATAAGCTTATACAGCATCATTTTCCTGTACTAATAATACAGTATAGAATGTGGTGACTGAATATCTAGTACCTAAGCTCTAGCTTGCATGTAATCAGTATAGCATCATATATAGACTTTCCACTTTTTCTCAAAACTGTTAATTTTTTGTACTCATTTCTTACGACTTTCTTTATCATTATTGTCTTCCTTTACTTCTACTCTAGCTTTTTAAAAACTGCCCACTTAAAAAATTTTGACAGTTCTGCATGGTTGAACATTAAACACCTCAATCAGATCTCACAGGTGCCCAGTTTACTGACCCAGCAATTTGCAGAAATGAAGTTATGATTTGTCAGTGCTCATCATGAATGTGTAATTAAATTTTATGTGTCCTGTATACCTATATAAATAATTTAATTCCTTTAGTAACTAATTATTAATAGAACAAGTTTTGTTTTCTTTTTAGATATCTGTGTTGGTTGTGACTCTGCTTTAGTGAAACCAATATTACAACATCCAATGATAGAAGGTGGCATATGTAAGAAATGTAAGCCTAGTATTATGAAGGCAGTTAAAGATAAAGCAAATGTAAGTTGATTTTTATTGAGAAGTATTAAGTTTTCTGCTTTAAATTGCAGAGAGTTTAGTTTAGAAATGTTGAAATCGTACATTTTTTTCTCTTTTGATTGTTTGCTGTCTAGGAACTTTGTTTGATTTGTGGCCAAGGAGGAACTTTATTTGTATGTGATAATAATCAATGCAACAGGTAAGTTAACTTATCTCTCTCTGTACCCTCCCCCATAATACTGTTAATTTTCTTGGTAAGTGTGTATGTATGAAAAGCAACTTATTCATATCTGAGATCTGCTTTCAGTCAGAAAGGAAACCTTTTTAGTGTTAATTCTATAAGCAAGGCGATGAGATTGGCAAGGTAACACTCCCCTTAGAATTTTAAATACAGTGAAACCTCTCTATAGCTGATACCTCTGGGGCAGAAGAAAGTGTCTGCTATAGGGAGGTATCTGCTATTGGGGAGGTGTCCACTTTGTTGGGGGTTACTATACATGTAGTTAGTTTCAATAATTCAGAAAAAAGAAATTCACTGCAACTGGTTACTTAACACAGACGTTTTTTTTTTTATTGCTTATCATTATATATTTGTGTTTAAATTAACTTTTAATAAATAAGTTAAGGGTTAGGGTTTAAGGAAAGAAACTCAAGTTTGTATTTAAGTGATTTGTCAGGTTGTTTTAAATTTAGTTATTTTAAATGAAATCAGATCTGTTTAAAGTCAAAGTGCTTCAGATGTAGTTACTTTGTTTATGTATATGTATAACTCAAAAATATAATGGAACAAGTGAAATGGCAATAAAAATAGGAGACTGTAAAGAAAGAAAATACTTAGCTAACACTGGAATTTTCAAAGCAGCCGAAACCAAATATCACTAAAATATAAAATAATGAGCAGTATTTTAACCAAGGGCAAGCAGGAAGATTAGTCTTAGCGCAGATAAAATGAAATGGAACAGCAAAGTAAACTGTGGAACTTATAAATTTTAGAAAAATATATAAGGCACAATATGGCAAATATTACTATAATGTCTGGAAAGAATTTAATTTGGAAAGCAAATGGAGAGAGTGGTTTTTATCTTAAATTTGTGAAATATCACTGAAAGTCCAATGACAAACTGCACTGCAGAAAGCCTTGGAACTTCTGAAAAGAATACATGAAATATAACAGCAGATCAAAAGAGAAGGGCAGAAAAAATGGACAAAGTGTAATGGCATAACCATTGGGTATAAAATTTAATATTTAAAATGTAAAATAATAGGACCAATGTAGTGAATATTAAAAAGCCAATTAAATAAAGTTTTTGCTGGTTACTGGCTGTCTGAAAGTAAATGAAACCTGAATTGTGAAATAGCATGCCCCCCCTCCCTCTGCCCACCTCCACTATTTTTGTTCTTAATAATGTCTACTGTTTCCTTTGCTGTATTATTTGAGGCATACCTGTGAGCTTTTATAATTGTTTCTCATCTGACTTCTAGTGATATTTCCCATATTTAGGATAAACGCCAGCATCTTCAATGGCTTTCTAAATTAAATTGGATTCTTTTCAGACATTATAGTAGTACTAGCTGTATTGAGCTTTTTAATATATATTTTTTTCTAAATTTTATGTTACATGGTTTACTTTGCTGTGCATATGATTTTATTTCTGCTAATACTATTCTTATTCCTTGCACTCAGTTAAAATGCCATTTTTTATTTCATTTAATTATACAGGATGTTTCAAATTAAAAGGCACCATGGTCTGTCTCATTTATTTTCAGGTTTAGACTATTTGTCATCTAGATCATTCTGTTATTTTTATCATTATTTATTTCTTTTTCCTTCAAGTAAAGTAAATTTATGTTCATTTCACAAGTATGCCAATGATGATTTTAGACTAACTGAGATTGATTAAAAACTTTCACATTGAGAAAAAAAGAGTTGATTAGACAAAACTTAAATTTTGAAATTGTATAATTATAAAATGGTAGTACTTATCAGTCAGTTAGACCAAGGTGCCTCTTAATTAAAAGACTGTGTGTGTGTGTGTGTCAAAATTATTTTAATAAATTCATTGTTTTGAATTGGAATTTATACAGGCTCTTTATTGTCTATGTACACTTATTGGCCACTTTATTAGGTATATGTACCCTTTTCATAAAATGAAATGCTCCTTTGATAACAGCATCATGTGTTTGTAATGTGTTTGCTATAAAGCAGTTAGGCAGATAAGTAGGAATGCTGAACATGGCACGATAACTGGGCACACTGGTATGAGTATCTTGGAAACTGCAACCCTGCTGGGTTTCAGATCATGTATGATTATGTCTTGGATGTATAGAGATTGGTACAATAATCAAATAGCATCCAGTCAGTGGTGATTCTGTGGTTGTAAACAGCTCATTGATGTGATTATGCAGGGTAATGGAAGGACTACTGTAAGTTAAAGAACAACCCAGTACAACTGCGGTAACCAAAGAGGCATTTCATGGATGGGTATTACATTTGATGACCAAACAGGTTCCAATTCTGTCAGCTAAAAAAAAAAAGAAGACATGGTTACAGTGGGCCTAGGAACACCAACACTGGACAGTGGAAGATTGTTGCTTAGTCTAGCAAATCATAGTTCCTGCTGTTCCACACTGATGGAAGGAATAGAATATGGTGAAAACAGCATGAGTCCATAGCCCTTTCTTTCCAGGCTTTAGTAGCTGCTGGTGGAAAGTATAATGAGTGTTTTCATGGAACACATTGATAATACTGGCAAAATACTTGGATGCCACTTGTTTTCTGGAAATTGTTTCCAACCAGACTCATCCCTTAATGCCTTGCATTGCATTCATCTGAGAATGGGTTCTTCCAACAGGATAATGTGCCATATCATAATACCAGAAATTTATAAGACTGGTTCCAGGAATGTGAGAGTGCATTCAGCTCACTGTGGTGGCCTTCCCAGTCAGCAGGTCTCAATGCAATTGAACACTTGTGGAATGAGCTCTCTGGAGTAGAGCCCCACAACCATCCAATTTGCAACAGTTATGGGAAGCAGTTGGGTGAATGTGGACCAGTATCCTTTTGACATGGTCAAGTTCATGCCACAATGAATTCAGAGGCTGTTCTCAGATACTGACTATTAGGTAGGTGTATATCTAATAAAAGACCACTTAGGTGTATGTGTACTCTTTTTTTGGGCACTCTAAAGAGAGCTAGAAAAGTAGAAATTATGTATTTTTTGCCAGTATGATACCCATTATTGTTATGATTATTTTTACAAAATCTGTTATCATTTTTTAGATAGCATGTATGAGGGTGCTTCAGAAAATAAGGTAACAGGTGCCTCGTATGTGAAGGACTTGGTTCAGTCTTACACAGATGCATGTATGATACATAAGAAGAATTTAGTGCTGGTCTCTTTTCCACCTGGTTGCCACATATGGCAAACATTCCAAGTTTGCCATAGTGACACCAAGGCTCTTTTCCCAGCATGGAAGAAATTGGTGTCAAGCATCTTAAACCAGGAAATAACAGTATGCTGTATATTACCATCAGTTGCAAATAACTTGCTTAGTAAGGTGTCCTTTCAGGTTGGAAGACATCATTTGGCATGAGAGTGGGACTTTTTGGGGTAGTCCAGAGCTTCCCAAATATACTGTTATATTATAACAACCTACTGGTGTGGTTTGCAGCAGGTGACCTGGAATTATCATGCAGCTTGATTACTTCCTTGTGCAACAACTGGCCATTCATAAAAAAATTCAGTGTTCAGCCTCCTCTGTCACCCTCGTAAATGAAAGCAACAAGAAGCATACCTCTCTGTTCTTAAACACTTTGCTGCGATCTTCTTTATTGATGGTGTTGCTTTTAATTTCTTTGCATGGATTGGTGATGGGTGTTCCACACTATGATGCTTTTTTTTTAGGTATGTTCACAACAGCATAAGTGCTCATTACTCCCTTTTCTAACAACTGGAAAGATAGATGTAGGATAGACGTGTGGAAATTTGCCTTTAGCCAGCGGGTGGTTGGTTGGTGGAACAGACTTCCATCCCTTGTGGTGGAGGTTGATAGCCTAAATAAGTTTAAGGCTCAGCTGGACAGGTATTTTGAACGAACAGAGGGGTGAAGTGGAAGTGTTTTTTTTTTTTTTTTTTGGCTGATGCTGCATAAGCTTGCTTTCTTGCATCAAATGCCTCTACTAATGCTAATGCTAACTGGCGATTCATAACTAATTCAGTGTTTGTGTGTGACAGTCTTTCCCAAGGCTGTATTTACCAAGGTGTAATGGAACAGTTGCTCCAGGGTCCCAGACTACCAAAATATGTTTTCAGCATATGTTCTGTTAGCCTTTGGGAAGGTTTTATGATCAATTCTGATTTCGTAGCTCTCCTCAGTCTCTCCAGCCTCCACATACAGACATACTCCACACAGAAAAATTTGTATGTAGTTTCAGATGTTTGGGCATTACTTGAGAATCAAAAGTTGGATCAATGCAAAATTTTCAGTGTTTTGATAGTACCTGGGAAAGATTTTAATCTTCCCAGGTATGCTGTCATCTGTGGTAGAAGTGCTTGGCCTAGATTGCTGCTTATTTTGAATGTCTGTACTGCCATTAGCAAAGGCATTGCACCAAACTAAAACTTGTTTCTCTTGACTTAACATGACACCTGATCTGTACACATTCTTCAGTTGGTGATTTATTTCTGCTGATTTGTTACCCTTATTGTGCAGAAAGTGGGGGGATTATGCTGTGCACTTCTAAATTTAATTGTATTTCCAATAGTTCTGTGTTACAACTTATGGTGTGACAATATGATGTGTGTGTGTTTGGTGCAGTCTCTTGATCTTTCCTGTTACTTGGTTAGACCTACCTGCAAAACATGTTTTTTTATGTGTGATGTGCTGATGCCTTAATTTTTGAGAAACCCTTTTAACTTTCACAATTTCACTTGCCATAATGATGATTCATCTTTTTAGGTGTTACTGTACAGCTTGCATTGATTGCCTTGTGTATCCCAAAGCTTATAGGAAGGTATGCTGATTTTATTTTCTTTTTTCCAAGATTTACTTGTAGAATTTCCTATATTACAGCTATGCTAAAATAAATTCTGGTGTGTAGAGAAAGTATTGGTAATTTCCAACAAAAAAAAAAAATTACATTTTTGCCAACACTTATTATCGGACAGAATATAATATATAAAAGAAGAAGAAGAAGGAAAAAAAAAAAGAAATGGTTAGGGCTTACATTGTTTTGTGTAGTAACTATTGTTATTGGCAACATTTTGAAATTAACTTATTGCATGTTGGGTAGCTGAATTTAGCTTGTGGGAACTTGGATCTTGATAGGATTGGTGTATCATGATAGTCTAGCAGTTCTCAACTGATTTAGTGTAATGTTGGATTGCAACTTCCCTTTGGATTTGAAAGGTATTATGGAGGGTTATAGTTTACCAAAATCAAATTAGATGCTTAAATAAATATGGGAACTAAGAATTGTTATAATGAGTAAAGAGGTTACAAAATAGTTTCTGATTTTTGGTCAAAAAGGGGTCACCAGTAGAAGATTAAGAAACACTGTGCTAGATCATATTCTTCAGATCCTTCCATGGTCAAAACTAACAAGGCCTGAGCTGGGTAAATAAGTAGGTTGCTTTTAGACAAGACAGCTGCTGATTATTCTGTCATTTTTTAAAAACTGCAGTCAACATTTGTTTAGTAGGAGTTCCAGTATGGGAAGAGCTCTGCTTTGCATGAAGATCTTCTTGCAAGAAAATTGCAAGCAATTTTCTTGAAGTGTAGAGATGACTATAATTTGAAGTATTCAGCTATAGTGTTTCCCAAACTTTTCTGTTTGCGGATCCCTTTTGGCTTTAAAAAGTAACACTGGATCCTCATATCCTAGCTCAATTAAATATGGGGTGTCCTGACGATAGGTTTCCAAAATTAAAACTTCATATCTCAGAACTGATTTATTATTTGTTTACAATCTACCTTTTTCAGACTGACACAAAAAATAACTGAATAATAAACAAAAATTCTTACCGAGGAAAATAAATAGAATGTATTTGAGGTCAGAGCGTAATATTGAAAATCACATTGTCCTATGGCCATTCCGTCTCTGACTTGGCGCACGATAACCTTAGATGCTGATGTGCCATTAAACTTCCAATAACCAACCAACCAATCCACCTCCAACACACACACACACACACACACACACACACACACACACACACACACACACACACACACACACACACACACACACACACACACACACTTTGTAAGTTGTGATGTTTAGAAAACATTATTTCAAGTATTATCTGTCTGTAGGATTGCATATGACTACCAAGGATGACAAAAAATGATTATTATCTATATTGAATAAAAATATACAATTTGGTGAACAGGAGAAAGATAAAGAGAACTTAATTTTTAGAATATCATATTCTTAGTAACATTATTCAATTTTTATTCTGATAGAGAATAAAAATAACTCTCAGCATATTACACCATTATGGTGCTGGCTGTAGTTCATGATATTTAAAGAATGGTGCTGATCCTATGCCAGATGTTTTCTAAATAGAATAACAGATTAAATTTGTGACTAACAAAGAAAATTTTCATAAAATTCATTGCACTGATATGCTTCTACACTGCTTGACAAAATTAATAGAACAAAATGTTTTTTGTGAAGCTAAGGTCACCAAGGGCTATGTCAACCAGAACAGACTGCTCTTTGGCTCTAACAGCAAGAGGGAACCCTACAATGTCTTGTCATCAGCTGTCTTTTGAGGTTGCTGTGGCCACAGGTGAAAAAATTTCCAACTGGACTGTGTTAAGAAGACTCAATTCAAGTGGACTTTACACAAGTGGTTTGTATCTCATTAACCCCAAAGCACTGCATAGCTTGTTGAAACTGGTGCCGTAAACATGTGACATGGAGTCCTGAAAATGGGATACAGTTCTGTTCTCTGATGAGTCCTGTTTTAGTCTATAGATGGATTCTAGACATTATTTCATCTGGAGACAATGAGGAATGCAGTACCATCTGCCCCCCCCCCCCCAGCATCAGAGAAAGAGACACTTACGGTGGAGATGGTGTTCTTATGTAGTGCAGAATAATGATCAACAGCTGCACCCCTCTTCATGTTTCTGATAGGTACTGTAATTGTGCATTGGTACTGAGAACAGAGCTTTGAACCCTGTGATTTTTTTAGGGGTGTGATTGGTCCAGATTTTCTTTTCATGTACGACAATGCCACTGCATATAGAGCTCAAGTAGTAGAGGAATATCTTCAAACTGAAAACACCCAATGACTGCTGTGTCCAGCACGATCGCCAGACTTAACCCTGATCGAATATGAGTGGATGTCCTTGGGCATCGCATTGTATAGTCACTTGGTGAGCTAAAGTCTGTGATGGTGGAAGAATTGGATTTATTGTCACAGTTATAAACACCCTTATAGCGAGCATGGTATTCCATTCAAAAGAGAGCAGTTTGGTTAATTAATGACTCCTCTCTAACAGTCTCTCCACTCTCTGTCTCATAGACATTCTGTTTCTGCTGCATGCCTTTTCTGTAGATACTTCCATGGGCACTGTTTTCCTGAATTGGCTTCTATAATTCCCCGCTCTCTCTTCCAAAGAAGTTCAAACACATGCCACAACCAGTCAACATCCTTTTACTGTCCAACTTCAAACTCACAGAGCCAGCTTTTCTTCTTCCTCATTTATTGTTTCAGCTTCTGTTTCTGGAGCAACCTCACTTCATATGGATTTCCTGAAAATTACAATCTACAGAAATTCAAGGCTAATATCAGAAAGTATCCGAAAAATATCAGATCGGGTACGGGACATGATATTCCCATGGGGGATGTCTTTGTGTGTGCGCGCGCGATGCAAGGAGTGTAACAAAATCAGGCGACAACTCAGCATTGTTATGGGCCTATATGAGAGCTTGAAGGACAGGGTGGATGCCCTCGAAGGATCTAAAGTGAGGGGCCCATCAAGCTCTCAGCTGCCCACATCAACGCCAGAGCTTGCACTTGGTCATCACGCAACACAGCGGCAACCCCCAAGGCAGAATGCGCTGGCTCCCACAGGAACTAGTAGTTGTTGGTGACTCTGTTGTCAGGGAAACGGGAAACATGCTTTGTAAAAAGGATAGGTGGAACAGGACCAGGGTATGTTTGCCAGGGGCAAAGGTTGATGATGTTGTAGAGCGGATATCATCTTTTAAGGGCACAAAAGGTGATATACAGTAAACCCCCGCTATTCGCGGTATCTGTATTCGCAGTCGCTGATTTAATATAAAATGAAACCTAAAAAAAATGTGAAATTTAAAGCGCCGTGAACATTTTCCGTCATAAAAAAACATATGCGTGGCTAAAATCATCTTTTCCGGTCAAAACAGTGCTCAGTGGGTGGGGGGAGAAGGGTGACAAAATCGCGAGCTTGGATGTTTCTCGCTAATCCTTGTTCAGTGTGTTATGTGCTTGTCATGGAAGGTTTCGTCGTTTGCTTTTAATTTATATGCTTATAAATTGATATGCTTAAAAAAGTGATAAATCTACCGTTTTGCAGTGTAAAACAGACTTTTTCGAGTGTGTTAACGGAAGAAAGTGACTTTATTGTGGACAAGTTCTTTCTAACATGGGAAATGTGAAACCGAATAACAAGGGAAATGTGAAAATATCAAAGAAGGTGATGACATTAGTGAATAAAATTGAGTTATAAGACAAAATTTCTAATGATAAAAGTGTCTCCTCAGTGGCAAAACATTATAAAATCAATGAGTCAACGGTACGATCAATCAAAAAATCGGAAGAAAAAATCCGCCGTAGTGTCTGTGAAAACGCGCTAATTGCTTAAAAAATTTGCTCTGTAACTCGTGATGTTAAATTTAAATGGAAAAGGCTTAAATCTGTGGATAGAAGACCGAACTCAAAATAAAATTCCATTAAGTTCACTCATCATTCGTGAAAAGGCAAAACTCCTTTATCAACACTTTAGCAAAACTGGTGATAGCACTGGCGGGGTAAGTTTTTTAGCTAGCAAAGGCACTGGTTTGAAAGATTTGTTTGAAATTTCTAATAAATATTACATTTAATATTAAATTGTTTCTTATTTTCATTTCGATGCCATATGCTGGCAATTCACTATGTACTGTCTATGTACATAGTCATATTATGAAGGTACATATAATACATACATAGACAAAATTTTAGACTAGTTTTTCTTATATATTTCATACTTTGCAACGGAACCCCTTTATTACTATGGGAGCCATAACTCAGTATTCGCGTTTTCGGTATTCGCTGCATTTCTCAGGAACGTAACCCCCGTGAATAGTGGGGGTTTACCGTAGTTGTACACATTGGCACTAATGATATTAAGAGTAGGAGACCGGCAGAATTACTTAACAAGTACAGGTCACTTTTGAAAAAAAGCCGTTAATTAGGGTTGAATTTGAAAGTGTCTGCAATTCTGCCCAGACACGATAGGAGGGAGTATAGGATGGAGAGCCTTGTCAATCAATTCGGCCCTGGAAAGATTGTGCAAGGCTCAAGGGGTAGAATTTTTTTCAGCCTGGTCTGTACTTGTTAACAGAAGGGACTGCTTCTACAGGGATGGGATACACTTAAATAGAAAGGGTGCAAGAATATTTGCTGATGCTATCGAGGCAGTGCTAGGTGGGTCGGAAAACTGCTAGCTTGGGGGCATACAAGGACTAATTCACTTTCACTGCTTCTATTGGAATGAGCAGAAGCCTGGAAAACAAGATGCAGGATATTTCAGAGACTGCTGGGAGTCATTACGGTAAAAATAAACACATGGGTTGTGTTAGGGTAGCTAAGAAAAAGAACAGGTCCATGTATACTTGTGTGTACACCAATGCTAGGAGTTTGATAAATAAACTTGATGAATTTGAGGTATTGCTCAAAGCATCAAAGGTGGATATTGTTGAGATATCAGAGACGTGGTGTCACACAGATATAAGGAATGCAGAACTGGAATTTGGGGAGTACAACGTCTACAGAAAGGATAGAAAGGGGGGAGGGGTTATGCTATTAGTTAAGAAACACATAAAATCCAAGAAAGTGAACCCAGTCGACATCGATGGACTATGTAGTGTCGAGTCAGTTTGGTGTGACATAAGCATTGGGAGATCAAAATTGAGAGTAGGAGTGTGCTATAGGCCTAATGACTCTGATGAGTATAATAAGAAACTGTACAGGGAAATAGAGTGGGCCAGTAAATCAGAGAGTCTTATAATGGGGGATTTTAATTTCCCAAATATTGACTGGAATTTGTGGGTTGGTCACTCACACACTAGCAAGGCTTTTGTGGATTTATTGGATGATTGTTTTCTACATCAGCATGTCTGGGCAGCAACTAGAGGAAGTAATACTCTTGATTTGGATATCAGTAGTGATTCTTCATGCATTAAGAATCTGCAGATAGAGGAACCACTAGGTGGCAGTGAACACAGTGTGCTGAAGTGGGATTTACTCAAAGAGGTAACTACCATCAGGGGTAAAGGGAAGGGTTATTGCTTTCGTAAAGGCGACTATGATGGTCTGAGACAGTATTTAAATTCTATACAGTGGGACCAACTGATGATGTTACCAACAGCAAATTTAAAATGGGAAGCATTCAAAGAACTTATCTTGGAAGCTACTAGGCTTTACATACCAACTAAGAAATATTGTTCAAGGTTTAGGCCTAAATGAGATGAACTAATGAGACATATGGCAGAGAAGAAAAATGCATGGGATACATATAAATTAACATGTGACACAGAAGCCTACGATAGATATAAGTTGATCTGTAACCAAGTTACAAAGGAGGTTAGGCAGGCAAAAGCAGATTATGAGAAATCTTTGGCAAGGGATGCAAAGAAAAACAGCAAAGTCTTGCCTGACCAATTTGATTGGATACTATGATGCAGTCACAAAAGAACTGGATGCAGGGAATAACTTTGATATTATATACTTGGATCTTAGAAAGGCGTTTGATACTGTTGCACATGGAAGACTGCTGCACATGGAAGACTGCTGCACAAATTGGAGCAGTGTGGCATTGGAGGCTGGCGCACTATGGCCATAGTTGCCGATGCGCCCAATAAATTCCAAAACAAACAAACAAACAGCATTGGAGGCAAATTGCTGCTATGGACAAAGGGGTGGTTGAGGGAGAGAAGACAGAGAGTGGTAATCAATGGACACTGCTCATTGTGAAATAATGTTATTAGTGGAGTCCCTCAGGGTTCAGTGTTGGGTCCATTATTGTTTTCTGTATTTATAAATAATATTGATGATGGTATATCAAGTTTAATGTCCAAGTTTGCAGACGATACAAAGGTTGGCAGGGTTGTTAAGGCCACTACTGACACTATGCTGCTGCAACAGGATCTGGAAAGGTTGAGCAGATGGGCTAAGAGATGGCAAATGAAGTTTAACATTGACAAATGTAAAGTACTATATATGGGAATCAGCAACCCCAGAGCGACATATCAACTCTGTGGTACTACACCGACAGTGGTAGAGAATGAGAAAGACCTGGGGGTAATTGTGCAGGCAGATATGAAGTTCTCTGAGCAATGCAGACGGCTGCAAGAGTAGCTCATGGTGTCTCATCAATGATATACAGAAATTTTTCTAGCAGGGATAAGGAGGTGATTATTCCCTTGTATAAGGCAATGGTCAGGCCACAAGTGGTGAAACCTATGTTTAGTCTCTAGAGCAAAGTTTCCGGCATCCCCTTCCCCCTCTTACTTCTCCTTCAACCCATGCACGGTACTAAGTACTATAGGTTTTGATACCTTTCGTGTTTGGGGTTTTCATAAAAAAAAAAAAACCTAGAGTACTGTATACATGTCTGAAAGCTTCATTTTAAGAAGGATGTAGAGCTGCTGGTACGAGTACAGAGAAGGACAACAAGATTAGTGAATGGAACAAAGGGTTGCTCTTACGAAGAAAGGCTTAAGTTTTGCAAATTACAGTGTCTGGAGAATAGGCACCAGCGAGGTGATCTGATAGAGGTGTATAAAGCCTTGAATGGTTTGAGCATGCTCAATGCAGATGGGATTCTGCCTCTTGCTCAGAATAATCACCTGAGAGGGCATAAATTCAAATTGAGGAAAGACAGATGTAGGATGGATGTGCGGAAATTTGCCTTTAGCCAGCGGGTAGTTGGTTGGTGGAACAAACTTCCATCCCTTGTTGTGGAAGTTCATAGCCTAAATAAATTTAATTTAATTTAATTTAATTTTTTTTTTTTTTGGCTGATGCTGCATATGCTTGCTTTCTTGCATCATATGCCCCTACTAATGCTAATGCTGAGTACCTTCTTTCATCTTCTGAACCTTCAACCCATGCACAGTACTAAGCACAATAGGTTCTAACACCTCTCTTGTTTGGGGCTTTCATACAAAAAAAAAAAAGATTCACCATTGTCAGGCCTGTTTTGTTGTTGGACGGGATCATACATGGTACTGAGGTCATCTGAGTATATTTTCAAGCATCTTGTATCGACTTCTTTAATGTTGACCTTTTTTGGTAATTCCTATACAGTGAAACTTCTCCTAACGGACACCTCTCGTTAACGGACATCTCTCTACAACGGACATTTTCAAATTCCCCAACTCTCCTCTATTGGTTTTAACGTGTTTGCAGCTTCTGTCTAGCGGACATTCTCTGTAACGGACGCGGACAGGCAATCTGCACTGTTTCGTTTAGATTAGCACTTAATTTGATCTCCCCATAATGGACAGCGGGCGAGCTCATGGCCCTTTTTCTAGGAACTTTTCTTCCACGTATTGCCTCAATCGTGTGTTTATTTTCTATTTCCGATTCTCTGAATTTTATCAAGGTTTACGTCGCAGTTCTAAACCCTTTTTCACGAATTTTAAGGCACGTGTAAAACTTCTGATGAATTCGGTGTGTGCGGGGGGGAATATAGTTGGCCTTTCGTCTTTTCAGTTTTCAGTTTTGTTCAGTGTCGTGTGAAGTGCACAATGTCTTCTCGTAAACATTTAACTTTAAAAGATAAAGTCGAACTCATTAATGCGTATGATCGGCAAAAAAATAGTGTTCGCAATCTCGCTGCAAAATTCAAAATCGGGAAGACGCAGGTAAGCGACATCCTAAAGGAAAAAAAATGAACTACTCAAACAATTTTGGCAACACGGAAATGATCAGGTTCAAAAATCATTCCCGAAAACTGTTGGACTTCAAATTGACAGTGCTACGTACGAGTGGTTTTGTCGCGCATGTGCTAAAAAAATTCCCATTAATGGGCCTATTATTAGGGAAAATGCTTTGGAGGTTGCGAAATCTATGGGAGTAAATGAGTTCAAAGCTTCTGTGGGATGGCTAGACAAGTTCAAAACTCAGCATAAAATTTCTTGGAAAACAGTAAGTGGTGAAGGTGGATCTGTTGATACTGGGATTGTATCAGAGTGGACCATCAAATTGGAAGGTTCATGTCATGATTTTGAAGCTAAGGATATTTACAACTGTGACGAAACAGGGTTGTTTTTTAAAGCTCTTCCTGAAAAAACAATGAGTCTAAAAAACGAAAAGTGCCAGTGCGGAAAAATTTCTAAGGAACACTTGACTGTACTATTGTGTACAAATATGCTGGGAGACTTTGAACAACCTCTTGTTATAGGAAAACCACAAAATCCTCGTTGTTTCAAGGGCATAAAGTTGAATCTTTTGAATGTTGACTGGAAGTCTAATAAAAAAGCGTGGATGACACGAGATATCATGAGCGAATGGATAAGTCACTTTAACCAAAACATGATTCTTCAAAACAGAAAAATTATTCTTTTCATGGATAATGCTGCATCTCACCCGCACATTGAATTGTCCAACATTCAAATCGTTTTTCTGCCACCAAACACATCTCCAGAGTGTCAGCCCTTTGATCAAGGGATAATAAAAAATTTTAAACTTCACTACAGAAAACGTGTTTTAAGACATCTCATTGCAAACATGAACGATGTAACATGTGCGAGTGACTTCGCAAATAAACTCAGCATCCTAGATGCGATTCAATGGATTTCCTCTTCAGTAAATGCAATTAGAAAACAAACTGTCGTGAACTGTTTTGTAAAGTCTGGCTTCTCAAATGCAAAAATTGAAGTTGTGAACAGCAATGTGGAGCACCAAGAAGAACAAGAACTTCAACATTTATTGATAATGTACGATACTTCAGCTACAAGTGACCCTGGCTACAAAGATATAGACTCGAACCTCACTACAGAAGATGGTGCTGAAGATATCAACGACATTATCATCGATATTTTTCAAGAAGTTCCTCATGAGGATGAAGAAATGGAAGGAGGTCATTCTGTCGAAGAACATATTAACGACGAACCACCAATGAAAATGGAAGAAGCGCTCATACAAATCAATCGTTTAAAAATGTTTTTCGCCGCTGAAGAAGATACTGAAGGACTTTCGATGGTTTCTTCACTCCAAACAAATGTTGAAAACAAAATTATCAGCAGGAAGAAGGTGCAGAAGAAAATAAGTGATTACTGTATGTATTTTTCTTAAGATAGTCATTATATGTATAGCACAATTGTATGTATATTATTTACAAAAATATTGTTCAAAATCTGTATATATTTTAATTTAATTTTACATTAAACTTTTAACGATTTTTCTTTCTTTCTTTTTTTTTTTTTTTTCTCCCTCAGACTTCTTGTTAGCGGACACTTCTCTCTAACGGACACATTTTCGTTCCCCATGGCTGTCCGTTAAAGGGAAGTTTCACTGTATATCCATGTATAAATGTTCCTTATACTTGTCTGAATTTTCTCGCTGTCTCCTCAATTCATTGTTATTCTGTTGTACACCACCATACCAAATTTTGTCCTGCTTCATCACAAGCTGCCAGGTGGGTAAAGTGCCTGCCTGGAAACACAAAGGTCGTGGGTTTGATTCCCGTCTCGGTCTTGGATATCACGATGGTGCCGTACTATCCGGTTGGATCTCATGGCCACGATACACAAAGGAAGCAGGAAAAAATTGGTTCCTTCATGTATTGATCACATCATACGATAAAAAAAACAAGCTGCACAAGTTACACCACATTTTCTAAATGTTTTGTTAATTTTGTCAAGCAGCTTTATAATCCTTTTTGAATATTTTCATTATTAATTGCCTTTATCATTTAATGTTTTGGTTACTATAGTATTACAATCCATGGTTGAACAAGATGACATTACCATTGGCAGAGGCATATGATGCAAGGAAGCAAGCTTATACAGCATCAGCCAAAAAAAAAAAAAAAAAAAAATCTTCCTATTTCACCCATCCATTCGCTCCAAATGTTTGTCTAGTTTTGCCTTGAATTTATTCAAGCTGTCAGCTTCTGCAACGACAGATGGAAGTTTGTTCCAGCATTCAACCACCCGCTGGCTAAAGGCAAATTTCTGCACATCTATTTTACAACTGTCTTTTCTCAGTTTGAATTTATGTCCCCTCAGGCGATTAATCTGGGCAGCAGGAAGAATCCCATCAGCATTGAGCATGCACAAACTATTCAAGGCCTTATACACTTCAATCAGATCACCTCTCAGGTGCCTAATCTCCAGACACTCTAAGTTACAAAACTTAAGACTTTCTTCGTAAGAGCAACCATTTGTTCCATTCACTAATCTTGTTGCCCTTCTCTATACTCATTTCAGCAGCTCTACATTCTTCCTAAAATGTGGCCTCCAGATCTGTATACAGTATCAAGGTGTGGCCTGACCATTGCCTTATACAAGAGGATAACCACATCCTTTTCCCTGCTAGAAAAATTCTTGTATATCATTGGCAAGACACCATGACCTACCCTTGCAGACCTTTGCTGCTCAGAAAACTTCATATCTGACTGCACAATTATCCCCAGATCCTTTTCATTCTCTACCACCCTCAATGTGGTACCACACAGGTGATTCATTACTGTAGGGTTACTGCTTCACATATGCAGTACTTTACATTTGTCAATGTTAAGCTTCAGTTGTCACCTTTCAGCCATTCTGCTCAACTTTTCTAGATCCCGTTGCAGCAGTGTACTGTTATTAGTGTCATTAACAAACCTTCCGACATTCGTATCATCTGCAAACTTGGACATTAAGACTGATACGCCATCATCAATATCATTAATGAATACAGAAAACAACAGTGGACCCAAAACTGAACCCTGGGGGACTCCACTAATAACATTAGTCCACGAAGAGCAGTGTCCATTGATTACCACTCTGTCTTCTCCCCCTCAACCACCTCCTTTATCCATAGCAGCAATTTGCCTCCAATGCCACTGCTCCAATTTGTGCAGCAGTCTTCCATGTGAAACAGAATCAAAAGCCTTCCTAAGATCCAAGTATGTGATATAAAAATTATTCTTTGCATCCAATGATTTGATTGGATACTGTGACCACATCACAGTATCCAATCAAATTTGTCAGACAAGACTTCCCTTTAAAAAACCCATGCTGTGTCTGAACTATAACTGAAGTCTTGTTTAGATGATCCTGCAGTGCTTCTTTAACCAGTGCCTCCATTAATTTCCCCAGAACAGAAGTTAAACTAACAGGTCTGTAGTTACTTTTGTCACCCTTTGATCTTCCTTTATGAATTGGAGTTACATTTGCACATCTCCTGTCCATGGATACTTCTCCCGAGTCCAAGGAATCTCTCATGATTATGGTTAAGAGTTTGCTTACTTCCTTTACTGCCTCCTTTAATATAACTGAATAGATCCCATCAACCCCATGTGCCTTTCTTATGTTTATCTTCTACAATTTCTCCTCCACTTTGCCCTGATTTATTACAAAATCATTTAGCTCACTGCCAGAGTTTAATACACCTCTGGCATCCCCCCCCCCCCAAATAACTCTTCATGTGTAAATGTAGATGCAAAATACTCATTCAGTTTGTTAGCTACCTGAGAAGGATCATCAATATCAAGTGGAACAATCTGATTCATCCCTTTCCTTTTAGAAATTACATTAGTAAAGAACTCTTTGCTGTTTTTCTTTGCATCCTTTGCCAAAGATTTCTCATAATCTGCTTTTGCCTGCCTAGCATCCTTTGTGACTTCATTACAGACCAGCTTATATCTATCATAGGCTTCCGTGTTACCTGTTAATTTATATGTATCCCATGCATTTTTCTTCTCTGCCACATGTCTAATGAGTTCATCTGACATCCATTTAGGCCTAAATCGTGAACAATATTTCTTAGTTGGTATGAAAATCCTAGTAGCTTTCAAGATTAATTCTTTGAATGCTTCCAATTTAAAATTTGCTGTTGATAACATTATCAGTTGGTCCCCCTGTACAGAATTTAAATACTGTCTCAGACCACCGTATTCACCTTTACGAAAGCAAAATCCCTTCCTTTTAGTCCTGATGGTAGTTACCTCTTTGAGTAAATCCCACATCAGCACACTGTGATCACTACTGATAATATAATCAGATCAAGAGTATTACTCCCTCTGGTTGCCTCTCAAACGAACATGCTGCTGTAGAAAACAGTCATCCAATAAATCCACAAAAGCATGTGTGAGTGACCAAACCACAAATTCCAGTCAATATCTGGGAAATTAAAATCCTTCATTATAAGACACTGATTTACTGGTCCACTCTATTTCTCTTTACAGTTGTTTATTTTACTCATCAAAGTCATTAGGCCTATAACACACTCCTACTCTCAATTTTGCTTTTCCAGTGCTTATGTCACACCAAACTGACTCAACACTGCACTGTCGAGCCATGTCGACTGGTTGAACTTCTTTAGATTTTATGTGTTTTTTGACTTATAGCATAACCCCTCCTCCTTTCCTATCCTATCTATCCTTCCTGTATACATTGTATTCCCCAAATTCCAATTCTTCATTCCTTATATCTGTGTGACACCACATCTCTGATATCCCAACAGTATCTGCCTTTGATGTTTTGATCATCACCTCAAATTCATGAAATTTATTTACCAAATTCCTAGCATTGGTGTACATGCAAATATACATACACCTGTTCTTATTCTTAGCTACTCTAACACAGCCTATGTATTTACTTGTTCCGTGATTAATCCCAGCAGTTTCTGTAAACCCCTGCACCTTGTTTTCCAGCCTGCTGCTCATTCCGATAGAAACAGTGCAAGAAACACTTTCACCTCTGCCAGTGGCTACTGTTAGTCCATGTATCACTCCAAGCTAGCATTTTTTCAATGCATGTATTATTGCCGACAACTGAACATGTATGTTTTAATTTCCCCCTCTCGCAAGATATTTTATAGTTAACATATAACAATACCTTGTGGGCAATATGTTGCCCACAAGGTATTGTTATATGAATTTTAATAATGCCCCATTTCAATAAAATATTGGAATTAGTAGAGGTAACCTCCTCTTGCCAAATTACTTCAAATCATTGTTGGCATATCCCTGGGAAGATTGGGAATGTTAGTGTTAGAAATTCCTTCTTATTAAATTGAAATACACAAATTCTCCAGGCACCAAATAGCTAGGGGAGAACTTGAGAACCATGTTCGTTGGCAATATGTTGCCCACAAGGTATTGTTATATGAATTTTAATAATGCCCCATTTCAATAAAAAATTGGAATTGGTATTTTGTAATTTATTTTAAATTCTTGTGGTATCTGAGCACCAAATAATGAACTGCATAACATTCCCAGAATAAATTATCATTGTATAGTTTTAAGAATTTATCAAGAGAATAAAAGCAATTTGGAATGATAGGATCAGTTGATGCATTTATGTTATCTTTAGATGATTCATTTCTACTGAGATTTTTTTCCCAATTCTCTTTTCTTCAAAAGACAGTAGTTGATCTTTATTTGAACTGGGATTCTATACCAAATGCTTTCATAAATTAAGTAATATTTTTGAAAAAAGAATTTGCCAACTTTTGTCAGTTGAAAAATGTTGGGTGCTGTTGATCATATCTTTTTGAGATGATGATGATTTTGGGATAGTAATATTCATGTATTAACCATTTTTGAGAAAGATACTACTTGTTAGGAACAAAAAGCATAGAAAAGAAAACAGACATTTTATTGAAAATTACAGCTAATTTTCAGGTCTTCAGTATCCATTGAGAAATACCCATTTTTATAAGATGCCTGTTTTTAGATTGAATTTGTGTTTTCATTTAGCTTAGAAACTTAACACGTTAGAAAGGCCTGTTTAATTTCCAAGTGAATCTGACTTTTCTGATATGAAAATTATATGTTTATTTGTTTGTCAGTGCTGACAGAAAAACATTTTATATTTCAATTTAGATGATAAAAGTCACAGGATTTTAAACAATAAAGTAACTTTTAAAATAAAAATATTCTTAACAGAATGTTTTTATTTTTATTATAAAATTATGAAATGTACTTATTAATATATTAAAATGAATAAGCAAAATGTTGTTTGCCTGCACAGCCAACATTAAATTTCTTTTAAAAGTTGTATGCACCTTGATTTTGGTTGCTCACTTGCCTTAAGAGGTTGGACAAGCCTGGTATAAAAGGGTTCTTTTATTAGATTCAAGTATCTTGTTGGAAAGATGTGTTATATATGTACGGCTGCCTTTTCCATTGGCACTCTACCCTGGGCCTACAAAGTTTTTAGGGCTTATGAAAAAAACAGGGACCCAAAATATAATTTTAATAGAATTTAATGATTTTATTCTAACAATTAAATTCAAAAAACTAAGTTTTAAATAAAGATCCCAAAGATATTCTTTCATTGGCCTTTTTCTGTTAACAAAATCATTAAAGTCATATTGCAATTAAGTCAGTGCTAGAATAAGTATTGTGGAAATAATTTCAAAACCAAATTTATAGAAACACTTTTGAATTTCTTTAAAAACAAAAATTAGATTTAATGCAAGGGCATTTTAATATGTGTGATGTAATTTGTAGTGAGACCTTTGAATGAGGAGTACCTAGGGCATATGAACACCAAAAGAGGGCCCTACATGTATGCCATTATAGATTCTCTGATATGGTACTGAAGTTGCTTCATCACAAATATAACATATATTTAAGATGTATTATAAAGCAGTATTTTTCAGGTGATGTTTTATCAAAAACTAGCACTTCTCTACATTTTGATGCAGTTTAAAATAAAAAGAAATTTTTTTCTCCTGAGAATACTGAAGGTGAGTGAACAAAATGAAGTTTATATTTAAAAATTTGCATATATTTGTTTACCAATTTCTTGGCCATCCCATTCCAAAGTGTCCCATTATTCCAGAAAGGTGTAAAATACTCTTCTGAAGTGCTGAAGTAATCACTACCTTCAAGGATAAAATCTTTGCGTGCCAAAGTATTTATTTTAAGTTTTGTTTATACGTATAATGGGTGGTCAAGCCATTTTGAGAACTGAGTATATAAAAAGGGTCCATATACAAAGTTAGCATTAACTTTTAAATGTTAAATTGGATTTAGAATGTTACATGTAGATTTTTGAAGCTTAATCTTTTATATACTGCCAGGTCATCCACGGGGATCAATGATATACAGACATTCAGGTCAATGATATACAGAAATTTTTTCAGCAGGGATAAGGAGGTAATTGTCCTGTTGTATAAGGCAATGGTTAGGCCACATATTGAATACTACATAAAATAAAAGTCTGGAAGCTTCATTTTAGGAAAGATGCGAGCCTGTTGGAATGAGTGCAGAGAAGAGCAAAGAGAACAAAACAGTGCTCTTACCAAGAAAGGCTTCATTTCTGCAAATTTTATCATCTGGTGACTAGGCATCTGTTAGGAGATCTGATTGAGGTATTTAAGGCTTTGAATGGATTGAGTAAGCTCAATGCTGATGGCATCCTTCCGCTTGCTCAGATTGTGCACATGAAGGTGGGCATAAAATTCAAGTTGAGGAAGGATGGTTTCAGGATAGATATACAGAAATTTGTTTCCAGTCAAGGCATAGTGTTGATTGTTGAAACAAACTTCCATCTGCTGTTGTAGAGGTGGATGGGAAGTACATTTTTTTTGCTGGAACTATATGAGCTTGTTTTCTTGCATCATTTCCCATTACTAATACTGTAATAGAATTATGTTATTTTTTTTTTGTTTAAACAAAGGAAGGGCAGAATTTTAAAGAAATTCATGAAAGAATGGATAGTGTATGGAGAAGAATTTTCCAATTATCAGATATATGAAGGATCATCAGTAAAATTTAAAGAAAGATAAAAGAATCTCCAAAAATATTAATTATGGTTGTATTCTGAAAATCGAATGCCAATATTAAAAGCTGCAGTTTGTAAGAAATGAAAAGGAAATTGACTTTTGATTTCTTGTTTCACAACAATGCTTCTGCTCACAAAGTTTGAGTTGAATCAGCAAAATTTCAAGAAAGCAAAGTTGTACAATCATCCCCCCCCCCCAAAAAATAGTTCTGATTTGGCTCATAGTGACTATTTTTTGTTCAGAAATCTCAATCAGTGTCTTAATGGAACTCATTTTAAGAATGGTGAAGGACTATGGAGATATGCTTTGACAAGACAATCAAAAAAAAAAAAAGTTTGAATTGTTTACAGGCTAAATACAGAAAATGGCTGTGGTTAGGGGGATTACAATGAAATCTCTATTAACCATGCTGTTGACAGGTAAGACTAAACCAGATAACTGAAGAATAGGTTAAGAGAATTATTTAATTTTATTTGAATTTCAGTATTGGAAGATTCTTTATCTTTCTTTAAATTCTTTTGGTAGAGTATAAAACATGTCCAACTATTTTCAGTTGAAATGTATATATTTTTAATTTTACAGTGTGAGTTTAGAATAAATCTAAAAATATTTTAAATATAATACTGAAACACACTATAAACTACTGTATGTAGAACTACTATAGTAAATTTACAACCTACCGTGCTGTGTGTTATAGCTTTATACGCAAACAAAAAATGCTTATTAAACAGGTAAAAACAAAAAAAATTTATACATAACTTCATGATTTTACATATGTGGAGTATGTCAATGTAATCAGTATCTTGTTCTAAAATATCAGTGCAGTGTTGTTTTCTTTTTTCCTTTGAAATGAATAATCACGCTCACTCTCTTCATTTACTCCAGTTCTTGGTTTGTAATCCTTTTTATAATCACATGATCATCTCTTGTTTCATAGTCCAGTTCTGTTGGGACTATGAAAGCAGAGATGATAGTTCATTTTATTATTTTATATCTGCTCCTCTGACTTCTTGAAAGTCAATCACATTTTTCAAAATTTGAAGAGTTTACTGTAGCATTTTATTAATTGTCTGTTCCTACTGTGATGCACACCATCTGTGCAGTACGAAAAAAACAGTCTCTTTTAAAATTGCATCACTTTCTTATTTATCTTATATAATGAAGAAAAGAAACATTTACGGTATCAGTACCTTAATTTTTAGTCATTCCTTGGTCTGTAGATTGGATTAAAGCAGTGACATTTGGAGGTAGATAATGAACAAACATTTGTCCCTCACTCTTTAGAGTACTGTCTCATTTGGATGAAATAAAAATTTCTCAATTAATCTAAGCTTTTAGGTTGTTTATAATAATTACATGGTAAGAACTTTACTTCCATTCCCTTGAAAGATCTTGGCTGCTTAGCTTCCCCAACTACAAACAGTTTTAACTTGTGTGTACAGGTGCCATTAGAGTATGTCCTTATAGTTATTGCGCCTTTCTGCTTTTATGTCTAGGGGCTGTTCTTTCAGTCTGGGTGGTGAATGTTTTTGATGGAAGCACTTTCCAAAATGTAATTCATTAGCATTGTATATTTACTCACAAGCTAGATTGTCTTTGCACCAAATGAAAAGCAATTGCTATTGATATAATGTGGCTGCTGATCATTTAGTATCCAGCTTTTCACCATATCTTTTGAGTTGTTAGATCCTGTAAATATTTTAATGGTTTTCTAGCCATCCCGAGGAGGAATGAATAGATTTTCTGATTTTTAACTGGTTTTTATAATAACAAAGGTAAAAAAATCAGTTTCTCTGCACAATTTTGTTGAAACCATTCATAAACTGCAGAATCCAAGTATTTGTTCATTGCTTGTTTCATAATTTTTTTCTTTCAGCCATGTCACAATAATAATCTGACAACACACAAATTTTTAGAATGTATTTCATTTTTTAAAAATATCCTTCACTGTCTTTACACACACACATGCACAGTTTTTACTAAATTTCTTTCTTTATAATAGTAACAGCTCACAGAATCTTACTCTAGAATAATCACTTATAGTTGTACTACAATGTATGCTTAAATATGTCAACCTCAGGGGCTCACATCTAGTGAGTATGGGCTTGGCACACCCAGGGTCCTGAGCTGGATATCATCTTTCTTGGTCTCTACTTCTGGCTCCCTCTTCCCCACCCCCAGGGTAAAAAAATTTTTTTTTTGGCTGGTGCAGCAAAAGCCTCAGGCTTTCTTGCACCATATGGCTAATAATAATAATAATAATAATGTCTTCAAGGTTAAGGACACATCTAGTGGGCAAAACTAGTGATGTCATACATAGCAGAATGTTTGATTGACAGAATCATAGAAAATAGAGGTACAACCATACATTAAAAAATAAAAAGGAAATGATTTTTGTACTTGTTAACTTTATATTTTCTGTTAAAAACCTTTGATCTCATTTGTTTATGAATATTTTCTGCCTTTTTCAAGGTGATGCACACTGATCCTTGGTTATGTTATCTGTGTGTGGATTATATTCCTAAATCCCATGGACTGATACGGAAAGCTGGAGTTTTTCCATCGGTTTATCATCAAAGAGTTCTTTCTTTTACCTGTATTCCACCTCCTTCACTTGAAAGCTACAAAGAAAAACAACCCATTAGAGTTTTATCACTATATAATACTGCAGAATGTGGTAAGAAATTTTGTATATGTGTTATGTATTTTTCACTGCCATTTAAAATACTGCATTATTCAAAAACCATGTTGCCATTTACTGAAATAAAAATGAAAAACATTAATTTTTGAATTTATAGATCAATTGTGTTAACAGAATTTTATCATTTTATATTGGGCTTTGCATTCAAATGCAGTAATCTTATCTGCAGCTATTATATCTTGGCAACTATCTCCCTGCATTATCTTCTCATTCTAAAATAGAAAAATAGAGTGTTAAATTGCTGACAATATACCATTTCAATATTGTGATTACTTTTCTATCTCACTTTAGGTAATGTATTGAGATAAACTTGACAGCTGATGGAATATCACTTCAGGATGATATTTCAGTAGAAAAATAAAAATGAAATATGGTACTAAGTTAATCTTCATCACTGCTGTTGTTATCATTATCATCCAAGCTGATGCCATCAGTGGGGTTTTTTTTTTTTTTTTTGTTAAGAAAACAGGTGAGACTGTCTTCTGTACCATCTAAATTGGCCTGTACAACTAGCAAGTAATCTTTCCACACTGTTTGGAAAAGTCTTGGGTTCAATTCCTGTGGAAATGGGAGAAATTTTTGTGGGCTTTTTTTCATATCACTGCAGGTTTCTTGTTTGTATCTCTCCCAGAAACCCTGTTTACCTTCCCAGAGAAAGCAGGCAAAACTGACCAAAGATACACACAATTTGAAGACATGATATTTTGATCGACACCTCGTAGACTTAGAATTTGTGCCAAGGCACGGATTCTAAAAAAAAAAACATCAACCACCTAAACCAGCATTTCCCATAAAAACTATTAAACTGTACATGCAAATATATATATACAGTAGACTCGATTTTCTGGGATAGATGGTAAAAAATAAATCCCGGATAATCAATTTCCCGGTTAATCCAAAAATACAAAAGGCCCCGACATACGTAAGAGATACATTCCAGGACTTCTTACTTCGTCGAGTTTTACGTAACTCGGGAATGACTAATAATATATTGCCACTATATTATTATTGACAAATCTGAATTCCGCGCGATACTTGTTAATGTTTGGCCCATTTTCATACATCCTTTTTAGTTTAATTTTCTGATCCAAATCGATGGCTTTCCTTTTGTTGGTAGATTTACTAGTACCGCTGTCACTTATTCTCTTAGTCGGCACCACGATAACGGTCAAAATGAAATTTTCTGAAAAGAACTTCACAGAGTTAAACAATTTACATCTTCCGGGTTATTGGGCTTTTCTGTTCGTGCATCTAATTACAAAGGGTACTAGGAAAGTTTTGCAATACAGCTTTGTTTATTTAATTTTTTCAAAGTAATTTCCTCTACATTCAATACACCTCTCCATCCTCCGAAACCAATCTTTAAACCAGTTCTGCCAAGTTTCACTAGGTAGTAAAGCACACTCGTTGTCCCAAGCCCGTAGAAGGTCCTCATCACTGGAAAACCGCCTCCCTTTTAGCTTCATTTTCACATGCGAGAACAGTGCAAAGTCGCAGGGAGCAAGGTCCGGACTGTAGGGAGGGTGCTCGAGAAGTTTCAGTCCTGTCGTGGTCAAATATTCGGTGCAGGCTTTGGCGCGGTGAGCTGCAGCATTATCGTGATGGAGGTACCAGGTGTCCATTCTTGACTTTGGCCGCAGGTTCTTCATAGATCCAATGACTTTAGGCAGGCATTGTTCTGTATACCACTTAGCTGTGACTGTCTTCTGCGTGTCCAAAACGACACGTTCCACAATTCCACTCGATTTGAAAAATACAGCTATCATTTTCTTCTTTACAGATCGGGATTTTCTGACAATTACGGGTGTGTCGTCATCATCAAAGACCCAAACTTTGTTTTGAGCCTTGGTCGGCAGATTGTAATAGTACAGCCAAGTCTCGTCACCTGTCACGATGTTGTTCACATACCAAGATTGTCCCTTATCAAACTTTTTTAACATCTCCCGGCACCAAGTCACACATCGTGTCATCTGCTCTTCAGTCAGTTGATGCGGCACCCAGAGAGAACAAAGTTTCTTCACGTGCAAATGATCTTGCAGAATCGAACGAATTGCTGGTGCATTTAGGCCCAAAGTATGCTCTATCTGTTAGTAGGTCACTCAATTGTTTTCGTCAAGCATTTTCCTCACAGCAGTAACGTTTTCCTCCGTAACTGACGTTCGTGGCCTTCCCGGCCTCTCAGAATCCTCCAGAGTGAAATTTCCCCTTTGGAATTCTCTATACCACCTGAATATCGTTGTACGATGTGGACAATCATCATCTAGCGCAAGAGTCATTTCTTCTAAGCACTGGTCTATGGTTAAACCACGCACGAAATTATACCGCAAAACTGTCCTTATCTCATTTCGTGACCACGATGCCATCGCAAGCACTTTACACTCTCACTACTAATGAATAACTGAGCCCATCGACTTGGCGCGGCGGCTACTATGCACGTATGAACATGTCTCAACATGCAGCAACAAGCAGCTTCCTGTGATTCATTGTTGCGTCATATTGCAAAACTTTCCTAGTACCCTTTGTATAAACGGGTAGTAAACTCTATCTTATTGCATTTTTGATAATACCGATAGCTGGAATTGCGTAGGTTTTTACGTTATTATGGTGAAATGTGTTCCCTTCACTGAAATCTTCAGTCATATTTAAAAAAAAACACTAAATAAATTGTAAGAATCTTCTCTTCTTTCCTATTTTTTTTTTGCTTGTTACTCCATATCTCACTTGTGCAATTTGTGAGTGCCATGATCATCGTTATTGATTGTTTGTTTTATTTATTTATTATTTTTGTTTGTTTTAAATTTTACAATCCTAAAAAATTGTGAGTGAAAAAAAATTTACGTAAATTCTTAGTTGCTTAAGTTGGGGACTTACTGTATCGAAAAATGTTCAGCAGCCTATGTAAAAAATATGGCGATAGATGAAAAACGAAAAAACTTACCAAGCACTACTCGCGTGTCCAATACGATGCTTCCCTTTATTTTTTGCAATGTCGATTTTAAGTCTAATAGCTTCCCTTTATTTTTTACGATGTTGCATATGGTTTGGTCACCAGCATTATAATGTTTTCTTAGAGATTTAACAGATGTACTGTTTTCAAACTTTTGAATAATTTCAAGTGTTTGTTTAACTGAAAACGCAACTCTTTTGCATTTACCCATCATTTTTGCGATTTATAAACAAAAAAAAAATTACTATAAAAAAAATTATGACATCCCTGACATAAATAACAAAACAAAATTTCCTTTTGCGCTGCAACGGAACACAACAAAATCAACGCGACGTACTAAAACAAACTAAACATTTGGTCTCTTTTCTTTCTTTTTTTTTTTTTTTTTTTTTTTTTTGAGCAGCTGGTGTAAAGACAGTGGGGATTGCAAGTTAATAGGTACACTAATCTCCCAATGACAACTTATAATAGCTTGTTGCTTATTTAAGACCTGCAAAATATCTGTTTATACCTATTCTAGTTATTACTTGAATTTTTTGATTTCTGGTTGATTTTTTTATTTTATTTTTTTTATTTGGAGTCTTGAAGTGTCCAGATTAATCCAATCCCAGTTAATCAAGAGTCTGCTGTATATATATATATATATATATATATATATATTTTTTTTTTTTTTTTTAAATATATTGATATTTACTCATACTTAAGAGGTAGGCATACCTGTATATCTCATCACTGTTAACAGGATTATTGCCTACTACAAAAGCTCTGTTCTATAGTCAAGTTCCGCAAACTGCTTTTATAAGTTATAAGTTATGCAGACCACAGGTTGGAAAGTGCTGATGAAAAGCTGTTTGAAATGCTTTACATATTCAAGTTTTTGAATTCTACATCTGTAGATATCTGTAGCTCTGGCACTTGGAGCCATTTTTTGGTGGTTTTCTTTTTACAGGGATGGGATACACAAATAGAAGGGGGACAAGAATATTTGCTGATGCTACTGAGGTAATGTTAGGTGGGTTGGAAAACTGGTAGTTTGGGAGAATATGCACACTAATAGTTTAAAAGCAGCTTAAAATAGGGAGAGATAAAATTGATTCTTGTGCTGCTTCTCTTTGGACATATAGCAGCCAGGAAAACAAGGTGTGGAGGATAACAAGGCCTGCTGTCAACCCTCATGAGAAAAGCAATTACATGGAATGTATTAGAGTTACTAGGAGCAAAAACAGCTACACATACACTTATATACTAATGCTAGGGGTATAGTAAATAAATTTCAGCAATTTGAAATATTTTTTAGATCATGGAATGTGGACATTATAGGGATATCAGAAATATGGTGTCGCCTAGACACAGGGGATGCAGAATTTGAACATGGAGGGTACACCATTTACAGAAAGGATAGACAGGACAGGATGGTGGGGAAGTTATACTTTTGGTTGAGAAGCATATGGACTCTAAGGCAAGGCACCCTGTTGCCATACGTAGCCCTTATAATGCTGAGTCAGAATAAAGTGAAACTCTACCACAAGATATCGACAGTAATAAAAAGACGCTATATGGTATGGCGAGGAATAGGAGAAGAGATGGTGAGCAGAACTATGTGAACCCATAATGTATTCTAGTCCTTGTCTCTCCACTCCAACTTTTGTGTTCAGGTCACCCATGATGACTATATCTCCACCTGTAATGTTCTCTTCGAGCTTGTTCTCAAACTCCAGCTTCTCCATTTCTTCACAACCAGTTTGTGGTGCATAGCATTGTGCTATCTTCAATGTTTCACTGCCTAACATATGGAGAAGCTGGAGTTTGAGAACAAGCTCGAAGAGAACATTACAGGTGGAGATATAGTCATCATGGGTGACCTAAACACAAAAGTTGGAGTGGAGAGACAAGGACTAGAATACATTATGGGTTCACATAGTTGGGAACCTAGCAGTAGCGTAGCTACCCTTTTTCGGGCCTGGAGGCAAAGAACATGTTCGGGCCCCTACTTAATTAATGAAAATTGCAAAAAGAGGAGACAGCCAAAGATGCCGGGCCACTAAAGGGCCTGGGGCAATTGCCTTACCTGCCTACATGGTAGGTACGCCACTGGAACCTAGGAATTGATGGTGACAGGCTGTTGGATTTTTGTTTATGGAACAGCTTGAGCATAGGAAACACTTGGTTCAAGAAGAGAAAGAGTCACAAAGTGACAAGATACGTTTGGGACGGTCAACAGGAATCCCTCCTTGACTATATACTCATGGATAAGTAGCAACACAGAAGACTAGTGGATGTCAAGGTCATTCTGAGTGTCTCCCTGGATAGTGATCACAGGTTAGTTGTTGGAATTTTAAGATTTCCTAAATTGAAAAGGATCAAAATAACAAGAGAGAGAAAACTATGGGTGTGGAAATTGAAAGAAGAGGAAAAAGGGGTGATGTTCAGGAGGGTTGTACCTAAGATGGTGGTAAACAGCATGGAATCAGAATGGAAAGCATTCAAAGATTGTATAGTATAACTGACAGAGCAGGTTTGCGGAAGGACAAGCAATAAAAGGAGATGGAAAGAAACCCCATGGGGGAATGAGAGGATGTGAGAGACTGTGAAAATCAAGAATAATGCATTCAGGACCTACTTCCAGAATAGCAATGATGAGAATAAATAGAGATATGAAACCATGAAGAGAGAGGCCTAGAGGATAGTTAAAAAAGGGGAGAAAAAACTGTGGTTGGAAGAATAAAGTGAAACTCTACCACAAGATATCGACAGTAATAAAAAGACGCTATATGGTATGGCGAGGAATAGGAGAAGAGATGGTGAGCAGAACAAATACTTGATGGATGAGAATGAAAACCTAATAACCAAGGATGAAGAGATAAGAGAAACGTGGAAGAAGTATTTTGAAAATCTGTTGAACGTGCAGGACAGCCAGCAAAAGGGATAAAGGCTGGCTGATCATAAAAGAGGGGATAAAAGAGAAGATATGGAGAGAGACCAGACAGGCTTGATATGGAAAATGATGTAGTGCAGGCTTGTTGTTATTTGGTTTTTAGGAGCATTAGCAACTAAGGCCATATTGCTCCGGGATATGCGGTGGTCATTCCCTGACCTTTCCGCATCCTCCGTATTTGGTGGTGACGGGCTCGAACCCCGGCCTAATCAAGAAGCGTGTGCTACGCACTGCTGCTCCTTCCCACCTGGCTATGGATGCGTGTAGTGCAGGCATGGAAATACCTCAAGACAGGTAAGTCTGCTGGTGTAGATGAGATAAACTGAGAGATGTTGAAGGCTACAAGCAAGGCAGGGATCGTGTTTACATACAGACTGTTCCACAAGATCTGGGATGAGACAGGTGCCAAAGGACTGGAAAGAAGCTTTGATCAGCCTGTTGTTCAAGAAGGGGAACAGGAAGAAGTGTTCCAATTATAGAGGCATCACATTGACATCACACGTGAGTAAGCTGTATGAGAAAGTGTTAGAGTGGAAGATAAGAGGAATGATTGAAAATGTTCCTTGGATAGCCAAGGAACAGTATGGCTTTAGGCTTGGCAGATCGACAGTGGATCTAATTTTCTGCATCAGGCAACTGGTCAAAACATGTTATGAACACAATAAAGAATTATCAATGGCATTTTTGGGCATAAAAAAAGCATTTGATGCTGTGAAGAGAGAGAAAGTGTGGGAGGTTTTAAGAAACTTGGATAGAGGAACATCTTATGGAGAGAATTGAGGATATGTACACCAATACAGTGAGCAAAGTAAGAACAGGGATGGGGTTGGCGGAGAGCTTCGAAATAACATCAGGTACGAGGCAAGGAGGCGTCCTGTCACCACTACTGTTCATAGCTGTCACGAATGATGTAGAGTGGTGGAACAACTTGGCCAAGACCATATGAAAGTCATGCTCTTTGCAGTTGACCTCTGTATATGACCGCTCACATATCAACTTGCAACAGCAAGTTGATATGTGAGCTAGTTTATCAATTGAATTTGGACTGGTTTTTCAGTCAGAAGAAGAATGAAGTAATGGTTCTAAAGAGGAGTGGTGAGCCTGAAGGATACATTACAATGGTAGGGAAAGAGCTAAAAATGGTTAACAACTTCAAGTATCTAGGAAGCACCATTACAAAAACTGGAGTGATAAATGAAGAAATAAGTTGATGGATACAAGTGGGTGGAAATTTCTAGGCAGACAAGAGATCTGATCTGAAACAGGAACATACCACTTAAGTGTAAGAAGGATATATATCAGACTCAATTCTGACCTGTGCTTCTGAAACTTGGACTATGAGGAAAAAGGATGAGAGCAGAATGCAGGAGGCAGAAAAATAGACAATACAAAGTCAGGAATGATGTGATTAGGCTGAGAATTCAGGTTGGAAAAACTCCAGAATAGAATTGAAAAGTCCTGTTTGAAATTGTTTGGACACTTCAAGAGGATGAACGAGAGGCGTTTGCCAAGAAGGATGTTTGATTTACAATTAGGGGACAAAAGACCAAGGGGAGACCAAGAATGAGTTGGCAGGACATGATAAAGACCAATATCATTAAGTGAGGAGGAAACTGGAGTGAAAT